>NW_016690248.1:2470450-2602215 GCF_001604755.1 Lepidothrix coronata | reverse complement strand
AGTTCTCTTTATCATCTTTTGTTTCTTGAAAATACAGAAAAGATTTTCAAAAGTGTCAGGCGTGGGTGGTTCGAATTGTCTCCTGTATACTGTAAGTCTGTCGTTCTTCCAGGTGTAACTGGTAGGAGAATAAAGGAGGGTGCCAGTGGTTATTCTGACATATCCTCTAGTTTCTTTTGTCTCTAATTTAAAATCTGGTTTCTTTCACCTCTTCTGAGTAGAGTCAATATCAAAAAAACAGGCACCTGTGTGTTTCAGAGAAGCTGGCAATAAGATTGTGTTTGCCCTTTGGTTAGTGATTCTCAGTCTCACAAGTGTACTCTAAAAAGTAGTGGTTGGATCTACAGCTGCTCAGAAAAACCATTATGAAACATAAGATATGAAATCCTAGCACTGTTGAGAGCTTAGCAATATGATAATACACAATTGGTTCTTTTATTTAAGTGTGATGCAAAGCAGCTTTATAAAGGTAGTCCTTGTTGATGGAGACAGCCTTCTCCACAGCACCAGGATCAGATATCTCTGCTTTCACTGCATAGTTTGTTTGATCTGGCAAAGAAAGGAGAACCTTGATTTTTATTTAACAAAATAAAGTAATTATGCTTTGATATGATGTTTTTCCTCAAACACAACAAGGTGCTAACTACAGGTAAACTTATATAGTCAGCAAAAATACCAGCGTCAGAATAATGAGCTAGACAATCAAGAATGTTTTTAAGTGATAATTAAGAAAGAGGTATTCTGCTATATGTGTGTAATTTACTGTAGTAGATTCATTTATCTCTGTTGGCATAAAGCAATTAAGAAGTCTTGCTAATATTTCAAAAGCTCATATTAGCGTTGCCGTAATTGGCAGTATATTGACTTATATTGTCCTAGATTTTCAGTAGCTTCACTGAACATGAAGTATAATGATGCTATTGAATTTTGAGCTTTCCCAGGTAAATTTCATTTTTCTACTCCAGACCAAATTCATTTGATTGCCAGGCTCAGCGTCTTTTATCTAATGCTTATAGAAACTCACATCTTCCAGTTGCAGAACAAAAAAGTCATCCTTGTAAGGGATATTTTGTTTCTCAGGTCCCTTTGGTTTTCAGCGCCAGTCATCAATGTCTTTGCTTTGATTGCCTTTGGAAAAAAAACTGGACTTTAACATATTACAAAAACTAGAAAAGAAAGAGATTTTGGATATAATTTGCAAGTATTTGCTCTAAGTAATTAACATTTTTATTATTCCAGGACTCAGAGTTTGACCCTTTGAAGTTCACCAGTGTCATTGAATGTGAGAAGCCAAACAATGACTTAAGTAGGTTTCGAGGTTACATGTGAGTATTTCATATAATATCCTTCAGTATACACTTTTTTTCTCTAATATGGAATAAAATAAATGCTGGTTTGTTTTGCACTGACTTATGTAAGTTGCATCATCTTCGCATCTAAATAGAGCTGCATATTTAAAGCCCTTGTAGAGGATCCCCACTTTAAGGTGAGATGGGAGCCTCACGTTTCCATTCCTTAGGATGGATTTAGTTGTTATCTTCAATCAGTTTACACTCTAGAAATGAAGGCATAAACCCACTGCAGTTACAGACACTCTTCTCCCTTCCCTCCATGCATCAAAAAAAGCCCATCTGGAAATGGGAGGAAATAGAAAACCAGTCCAAGAGAGGCAACAAACAAACACAATTTGTTGGACACTGCTTTTATGAAGATGGATCTGTTGCATGTTTCTTTTAATATATGTGTCATTGAGGAAAATCATATATTTCTCCAGCTATGGTATTATTCTTTTCTTCTCATTCAGACAAAAAAAAAATTATTGGCTCACATGATGGATGTACTTGTACATTACCACATCACCTATGCCCACTTGACTTAATTCTAAACAAACAGAATTGCATTAACTGGGTGCTCATATCTGGCCAATCGGTCCTTCTCCAAAAGAAATGTTTTAGGATGTGCAAAGCACTTTGCTTGTAACATAGCTGATTGTGGTGACTTAGGAGATGGATTCTTGCAAACTTATTTTTCCACACAGTTACCACATGGAGAGAGCCCAGATTTGCCTGAAGAGAGTTAAGCACAAAATAATTGTGTTTCAAATACAATGGTTTCCCACCCATATTGATTAGAAGTGATAAACAGTATTAAATTCTGTAAATGTCACAAGGTAAATTGCTGGAACTTGGGAAGTTTTTTATAGTGGTACCATTTACCACCTCAGTTACTACTCTCAGATGTCACAGATTGTGTAGGATGTACTGTCAACTGGTGTAAATCAGGACAGTTTCTTTGAAACTACAGCAAGTTGTAGTGTGGGAAAACGTGTTCCTTTATTTAGCAACACAAAGCCCTACAGATCATGTAAAGATAAAAGTTTAGTATTAGACATTACTGCATGAGGGTGTGTAACTGTCTCCATTAATAGAGAGCCTGCCGTACTGCAGAAATGCGATTTCCAGATATGAAAATGGAAAGTGTGGCAGCTTTTCTAGCACACTCTGCGTGAATCTTAGTCCCCAAAATCTTGAGCAGAGGTTGAAAACCATAGAAAATATGCGTAAATTTGTTTTTCATTATATTTTTACTTATTTACTCCATATGGAAAAGGCCTGTGGCGTGTAAGTTACAGAACCATTTATGTAGCAGAAAACATGGTGTTATCTTTTGGATGGCTATTACTCAATATTGGTTATATTTAATCTTCTTCATATTTTATTGTTTCACAAATGATGTGAATATATTTTGACACAGCAAAAAAGACACAAATTCTGAATATGACAGAAAGCAACAGGTAATTTCCAACTCTCATCAGCTATGCTACAAGAGATTTACAGCTGAAGGACCATGGGCCGTTTGAAGTAAATAGTGGAGACCAACCCCTCAGCAAATAAATTCTCAGTCTTCTAATTTATCACAGATGGCTTTTCCCCTCCCCCTTTTTAGATTTCCTTCATTAGTATAATGAAATCACGGATCTATTTCAAATCATACAGTAGCAACATACAGCATTGAAACATATCATTTCCATGTTAAACTCAGATCTTAATTCTTGTTCAAAGTCTTACCAATGGTTGCTGCTTGAAAGAATGGTTCAGATAGCTTCCAGCCAATAATAGCTCAACTGAAAAGAAATAATACTGAGATATTTAAATAGGAGTGCCATGAAATAATAGACTGTCAAGAAATCCATATGTAAAAGCTGTGCTGAGACATTACTACCAAAGTTTGCTTGAAGTTTTGACCACTTAGTAAGTTTCCACTTTTGACTAAGATTTTTTTTTTTCTGTTTGAAATATGAAATGCTTTTTGGTTCTAATGTCTGTGCTGACAAATCTTTTGGGGAACAGAAATGTTTGTGTATGTGTGCTCTAAACATGTAAAAAACTTTGTTCCCCACAATTTTTCTGAAACACGATCACTACAGGTAACCAATGTAGCACAGGCAGGCAAGAATAAAAGGAGACACAATATTAAAAAAAAAATGTAAAAATACTGCAAAATGCACTGAGATGGGCTTGGCCCTACCCTTTATCTGCAAAAGCGTAGCAAGCACGTGACTGCATATGACTTCTTCAGCTATATTGCCACGGTCTGCATTGAACACAGTTGGGGTGTGCAGACACACAGACAGAGTACCAGTTTTGCTCAGGTGTTTGCTTTAATACTGCTTTGCAGTTTCTGTACCTTCAGATATCCCAAGCATATTCCCTCACTTTTATTTCCCCTATAAGAAGTATTCTGTGTAAAAAGAATAGAATAAAACCTAACATGCCCCCTGCCTGTATGGGTCTAGCCAGCATGCATGGCAAAAATTCAAAATCCCGTGCCAGCTTTCAAAAATAGCAAAACTGGCCTTAAAATCATGTTTTTACCTTTTTGTGTGTATATGGGCAAGGGAAAAAGAAAAGTCATAGTTGGCATTCTGACTTTTCAGCTTTACTCTGAAAATAAAAAAAGTATTATTAGACAAGGATATAAAATTTTATCTAATCATACCTAAATAGGTATAGCGTGGAATTGTAACAATAATGATAATAATTATGATATTAATAATAACATGAAGATGAATATGAATCATATGGATACATGTGTGTATTTCTATTTCAAAGCTTGTCATATCAAAACCAAATTGATATAAAATCATGTTATAGTTTTTTTAAGGAAAAACAATTTTATATATATATATATATATATACACAGTGATGTCTCTCTAGTGTGCTACAGTAATGCCACCTCTTCTGGAAAAAAAACCACAAAACAACCTAGACTAAGTTTCATCACACTTTAGAGTCAGGAAGTTTCTGACTGATCACTGAAACTATGTTTAAGATTGTTGAATATTTTCTTTGGGAGTGTCAAGCCTTGGAAAGTAATACTAGCTCTATCATTTGCTTTGTAAGATGAGAAAACAAAAAGTGAAAGAAAATACTCTCATTTGAACATAGGTTTGATACATTTCCTTGTTATTTAATGCTGGTAAACACATAACAAGGAAAAACATAATAGAAGGCTGAAGTGAGCTACCATTGGACTTATTTTTGTGTTGCCCTATTAAACCCAAACTCTTACTTCTATACAAACACTTTCAGGGTACTGTAGCGTAGTAGTAGCTAACTGCATCTGATCTGCCCATTTCTCCTACTTTGTGGTGCATTTGTATTTTAGATGCTTGGATACTACACATTGCAGTGTCATCCATGTGAGAAATTGTAGAGAAAAAGCGTTGCACCTGCACTTGCCAGCGCGTTTCCTCACAGCTTAGCCTTTGCATTCCAGGCATCTGAGAGGCTTCAGCTGGACACTGTTTTAAATAATGACCGAGAAAATTTTCCTTCTTTGCCTATAACTTATACTGGCCTGAATCCAGATAGGGGAAAACAGACCATTCTACTTTTGTAATAAGCTTAGTTTATAACCTGCCGGGCTAGAAATGGGATCTAGGCCGTCTCTGAACCCAGACATAAAGTTGTAGAATTGGCAGGTTTGTTATCAAAATGAGCAGTTTTATCTAGCTCTAGTTTTCATTACTATTTTAATCCAGATCTTTATGTATATAATTTTTTCTTCCTTTTAGCATCAATGCCCAACTGTCTTATATATATATTCTGTTAGCAAGTCACTGGGCATGACTGTAGACAAGAGGGAAACAAGAGTTTCCTCCAGCCTCTGCCAGCTTCTTTCTCCTAGATTTTGATTTCACCCTTGTTTTCTAAAGATCTGATGAGCAACAGTTAAGTTATCTGACTTCATTTGGATATGGAAAAGTAAAAAGCAGCACCAAGTGCATGTAAGGATGAGATGTGGTCAGAAGACTCAGCCTGTGGGTCAGGGCAGTAGATTGGGGTATTGACACCTACAGGTTAATTTCAGATGTTGTACCATTGCTTTGGAGGAGTTTTGTAAAATGAGATAATAAGAACAAATAAGCAATTAATTATATATAAAGTTTGCCATGTGCAATATACCTGGCACAGTCCACTGTTACTGTGAAGTGTAAAAACTTGATGAAGGCTATAAAATTATAAGCCAGAGCAATTACTACTTAAGTAGGTTTATCTTTTAAAAGTCCCATTTATTAACAGGAATCATAACAATCATTTGGAGACTTTATTGGGAATTCAAATATCCTCATGATTTATGAGAAAGGCTAATGTAAATTCAGCTTTTAAGAGCAGTGGAATAACAGAATCTTGGTAGCAATGTAATTTTGACAATATGGAATCATTAAGAAATTATTTTGCATAGATTAGGCCCAGACGAGTTGACACCTATTGGCATACTGTAAGAGGGATGTTGGGCAGCCCCCAGTTTTTGAAGCTTCTTTGGCAAAAGGTGAGGCAGCGGGTTAAGGAGGTTTGCTGAAGAGAACAGAAGTAAAACCTCTGTTCTTGTATCTGAGGCTGGCAGGGAAGATGGGCTGAGCAGGGGAAATTCTCTCCTGATGAAAAAGCCACCTTTCATTTTTGTGTTAGAATTGCAAACTTGATATTATCTACTTCTTCCTTCTCCATTTCTGGTCATTTCTAGTCTTATCACTACTGCAGCTACCTCAGCTGTCAAACCTAATGCTTTTTCTCCATCTCTAAAGTGAAAAGCTAAGCACACTTGTCGAAACACCAATGCTTTTAATATATTTTTTTTTTGAGCAGAGGGTGGGTATAATATATTGCACTGAACTAAAAAAGACTGTATATGCATGTATGTATATTTATAAACTTATTTATAAATATGTGTATATATTACAGGTATATTCTGCTCACTAAAAGCATTGACCACTGAGGTTACATAGCATAATCAGCGTTACAGAATAATCTGGAAGTAGCCCTACTAGATTGGGAATAAGTATAAAGAATTTACCAATGTGAACCTTTTCTTCTTACATATCTCAGGATATTTGATATAGTTCTTAGGCCTGAGATCCTAGCAGTATGTACTAAAGCTAGAGTTTTGGTCCTCATTTACAAAAAGAGTCTAACAGAAAAAAATATAAATATGTAACGCAGGTGTGAAGGCTTAGAAAATTGGAAGCAAATAAAAAGAACTCCATCTTTATAAAAAAAAGCACAATTTTAAACCAGTTTGCAGATTTCAGAGGACACACAATTTTAAGTGCTCAAATCCAGGTAGACATAAAATTCAGTGTTGCGGCAGCACAGTGTTAATTTTAGTATAGCACATGTGCTTTTCAGGATTTCTCTTGGACTCCCAGCTTTTGCTAGTTTTTTATAGCAGTCCATTTTTTAGACTTTGAAAGTGTGATGGTTTTGATGCCTGAAAGTGAGGTCAGAACATTTAAACATTTCAGACTTTGCTTTAATATTCTCTGAGGTATTGGGATACTGCAGTTGATTACATGAAATTTTATTCATTTTAAAATGGTTTGAAATTATTATTTGGTTTGTCTTTTTTACCTTAAAAATATTCTAATATCGTTTTTTGATTGTTATTATTGTTTAGCATTTCCCTATTAAGTCTCGTAAGGCCGTTTTCTGTGTTTCTCTGTCAGTTCATACACAGTAGTTAATAAGTTGTAGTGGAAATGTCACTCTTTATATTTTTTCATGTGTTTTGGTGTTGATCAACAAGAATCACCAGGGTGCAGGTGATTTTGGTTTTTCTTAGATAGTTGGTGAGACAGTTCTGAAAGGAATTTCTGTTGTCCGTGCTGATGAATACATGGAATATTTTTCCTTTTTAACTGAACTAATACATATTATCCCTGGCACATCTTTCTTAGTATTGCTGCTTCTGAAGCAGTCCTTTCCCAATTTCACCATATTTCTTTCTAGGATTTCTTTGGTAAGAACATGTGAATAGTGGGTTAATCATATCCACTGCACAGCTGCTTTTAGGTGGACTGGATTAACTGTGATTGCTCAGCCAGTTTGCACATGCACAGGAAGTCCAGTGCATTTTCAAAGCATTAGCTAGGCTGCACACATGCTGTCGATTTGGCCTGCATATCTCTAGTGAGCATTTGTCCAGTACATTTGTATATCTAACAGCAACTGGTGCTGCTCCAGCTGGGCGGCTGCATGTCAGGGATCCTTCGGTAAGTATTCTCAGTTTTCAAAATCTGACAGAAAATCTTCCCAGGAGGAAGATCTAAGGAAATATTTTGCCATCAGATAGAAAAAGACTTCTTAAATTTGAAGATGTTTCCTGGGCTTGCTATATTACAGAGCAGTATGATTTAACAAGCTTAATGTTTTGATACTCTGTGTTTTGTTCTGTTTTTAAACTTTCTGTAGTATACATAAAAGTGGAAAAAAGGATGGACTGTTCAAAGATAATCTTTTGTTACGTGGATGTACCATTAGAAATACAGAAGAAGTTGCAGGAATAGTAATCTATGCAGGTAAAAGCTGTTTTTCTGTCTTAAGAGATTCTGCCCTTTTATAGTTTCCTTAAAATAATAACAAAATTCCATATGACACATTTGATGCAATTCCTTCTGCAGGGCATGAGACAAAAGCTTTGTTAAATAATAATGGACCACGTTACAAACGCAGTAAGCTTGAAAGACAGATGAATGCTGATGTCCTTTGGTGTGTCCTCATACTTCTAATCATGTGTCTGTTCTCTGCCATTGGTAAGTGCTCTTTACAAATAGGAATTTAAGTGTCACACTGTCTTGGGATTCATGCACTTAGTATCTGCCAAAACATGAAATCCATAAAGCTACTTCCATGCTAATTTTTGTTGTGTTTTCTTCTTTGAAATCAAAATGTGTCGATACATAAGCTAAACAGCTTCTTAGTGTCAATTGAATATATGCTATTAGCACAGAGATCTGAAGGCTTAGATTCTACTACCCATTCAAGAATGCCAAGTCCAAAAAAACCCACTTTATGTGTACTCCCATCGAAATTACAGGTGGTGGAGTGTAATATGCCATTAATCAGTCAACAATGTAATTTATGAGCAGAAAATCACCATAATTAGCACAGTGCTATTACCCAGTACTATTTATTAAATCCAGAGCACAGTGTACAACATGGAAAAGCTATCCCTAAGGCTGCAGCTTTAACATAGAAGAAATAAGTAAAAGTGTAAGTCTGCATAAATTAGAAGTAGAATACTCTCTAGACTTCTTGGAGTGCTTAAAGGAACTGCTGGAGTTCAGGTTAATTCTCTTCAGACCTTTTTTTTTCTATTCATTTGCAAGGAGGAATTGAGTTTTACATTTGGCACCCAAAATTACTCTTTATGTATGGCATATGAATTCCATGTCCTTAATATTTGTGTGTTCTGTAATGTTTGTATGTGAGTCATATGGCATAAACACCAGAATGTTTCCTAACAACCATGGTGTAGCTTAATAACAATCTTATGCCATTTAAATATATCTCTGTGTGCCTTTTTCCAGGTATTGTTAAATACTGTTTAAAGATGAGTATTTCCAGCTGTGAATCACCCAGCATATTTGTTTCCACTGAGTTCATGACACACTTTTGTAGTGTCTCAGTGCCGGGCAGCCAGTCTGCAAGGCTGAAGTATCATGGTTAGGTTCCAATTGCAGGGAGCCGCTGCCTGCAGCTATCCCCTCTGCCACTGCATCCGAGGTGTTGCCCCCAGAGCAGCAGCAGTGGGGTGTGCCCTGAGAGCGGCTTCAGTTCATCTGAAACTCCTGAGAGGCGAGAATGTGAAGGGAAGGAGTTGGCGCACGGTAGGTGACAGGGGTGCCTTCCCTTGTGTCCCGTCTGCTACAAGGCTGGAAGCCACCAGCAGAGGGCCAGAGCAAACTGCTGGAGGTGGTAACAACCACAGACAGCTGGAAAGACATTTACTCGAGCCCTTGGAAACCAGAGATGCCTGGTGCTTCAAGACGTTAAAAGCTGTGTTCTGTAGAAGTCAGGCAATTTTTGTAGCTTCTGTTGAGAAACTGTAAGTGGAGATACAACTCTTAATTCTTTTGAAAATCTAAGGATATTTATAAAACAAGTCTTTATGTAGGTCATTCTCAGTGTGGAGCTTTTGATTTTTGGTCTCAAGAGTAAAAATATACACGTCAATAAAGACATGACGGTAATCCATTCATACTGGTCGTATAAGGACAAAATAATGTGCTCACTTGGCAGATTTATTTTTCAAGAGTTCAATGCTGGGTTTTTGTATCAAGACGTAAGGGATCTTGTCAAAGGTGGCTTACAAAAGATTACTTTTTAAGTAGACCTTTGTCCTTTTTTTCTAATTTCTGACAAATAGTGAAAATAGTTTGAATGCATCTTATTGTGGCAGAATTCTTCCTTTTTTAACCTTAAAAGCGTCAGGCATACCATTTTAGAATTTTTAGGACTGTAAATCTTAGTGCTGTACTGGAAAAGGCAACGTTCTGTCCCTTTAGCAAGAACGTAATTTTCCTGAAATAATAACAATCTTATCTTTATTTAGTTATCAGCACAATCAATTGAAAAAATGTTTTGAGCACAGCTCAGTATTTTTCTGTTTTTCATTCCTCAGCTTCCATGCTATTGATTCTGCTGATGCTGTTATTTCATTAGTTCTGTACATGTGGTGGACAAGATTCACACAGTAAAATTAAAGTCTCTTCTGGCTTTATCCATCAGAAACTAGTTTAGTGATAGCTGACTAGTGATAGACCTAGTGCAGTCAGTGGAGTTCTTTTATTTAAACACAGAATATCACTGAAATTAATCACTTTCTGAAGAAATGTAGTTTTCTTTGGTGATTACAGAAATTGTCTAAACTACTAACTCAGACTAGCCAGCTCAATTTATTTGGATAAAGTTATGTGAAATGAGTCTTGCATGCTGTCTTTAAGGCCAGACAAACACCTTTCTCAAACCCCAAATCCCAAGGCAGAAAAAGACATGGGTTTGGGGCATTTTGCAGAAGTCATGCAGAATAGTAGAAAACAAACACCAATTTCCCACATAGCTCTAAGAAGAAATTCATACAATAAGCACTTTTCCTTGGAGTCAATTTGCTTTTTTCTCTCTTTCAATTCTTCTGCAGGTCATGGTCTATGGGTATGGCAATATGGTGAAAAGAAGAAACCAATTTTTGATGTTCCAGGGCCTGATGGCAAATATTTATCACCTGTTTTAGCTTCATTATATTTATTTCTGACAGTGATCATAGTTTTCCAGGTAATCAAGTTGTACGTGCTGTCACCTCTGTTCATAGCTTGTGGTAATAAAGCTACATATGTGCAGTATGTGTAGTATCCCTTTTACCACTAAGGCATGTAAGAAGCAAATCAAGCACTAAAAAGAAATCCACTGAGAACTGGCTGAACAGCAGATCCCAGAGGGTCGTAATCAGTGGCACAGGGTCTAGTTGAAAGCCTGTCACTAGTGGTATCCCCCCCAGGTTCAATACTGGGCTCAGTATTGTTTAACTTAGTCATCAATGATTTGGATGAAGGGGCAGAGGCCGCCTCAACAAGTTCACTGATGACACAAAGCTGGCAGGAGTGGCCAATACCCCAGAGGGCTGTGCAGCCTTTCAGAAGGACCTTGACAGGCTGGAGAGAGAGGCAGAGAAGAACTGTCTGAAATACAACAAAGGCAAGTGCAGGGTCCTGCACAAGGGGAGGAAAAACCTCAGGCACCAGAGCAGGCTGGGGGCCAAGCTGCTGGAAAGCAGCTCTGAAGAGAGCTCTGAAGAGGGGGTCGTGCTGGACAACAAAGCTATCTGTGAGCCAGCAATGTGCCCTTGGAGCTAAGGCAAATGGTATCCTGGAGTGCCTTAGGAGAAGCGTTGCCAGCAGGTCAAGTGAGATGATCCTGCCATTCTACTCAGCCCTAGCGAGTCTGTATTAAGAGTGGTGTGTCCAGTTCTGGGCTTCTCAGTACAAGAGAGACATGAAGTTCCTGGAGTGGGTCCAGTGGAGGGCTATGAAGATGTTTAAGGGACTTTAGCATCTCCCATATTAGGAAAGGTTGAGGGAGATGGGCTTGTTTAACCTCAAGAAGAGACGGATGAGAGAGGCTTCAGTCATAAGTATCTGAAGTGAGAGTGTCAAGAGGATGGAACCAGGCTCTTCCTGGTTGGGCCAAATAACAGGACAAGAGACAACGAGCAGAAACTGAGGCACCTGAATATAAGGAAGAACTTCTTTGCTGTGCACGCGACTGTGCACTGGAACAGATTGCCCAGAGAGGTTGTGGCGTCTCCCTCACTGTAGATATTCAAGAACTGTCTGGATACAATCCTGTGCAATGTGCTCTGAGGTGGCCCTGCTTGAGCAGGGAGGTTGCACCAGATGACCCACTGTGGTCCTTTCCAAATTTACCCATTCTGTGATTCTGTATTTTATTTTAAACAAATAGGAAGAGAGGATGCAATGGGTCCTGCAGGGGTAAAACAAGCTTTATGCTTCCTATCTACCCTCTGTGGAACAACACCTCTAAGACTGTGGATGCCACTTTGGGTACAATGTCCCGGTATGAACAAAAATTTTATCCTTTTTTAACATCTTTCCAAATATACTGGTCTTAGCAAATCCATATCACAGCCAGATAGCAAACTCTGTTAAAAGTTTTAGGTCCTGATAAGAAATATCTTGAATGGTAAAGGTGGCAGTAAGTTAAGAGAGGTAGTAGAATCTCATGTCACTGGGACATAGGGAAGTTTGCCTAGTGGGACACTCGAAGAGGTTGCTTTACTGGAGGCAGCAACTCCTTTATAAAATGGAGTGAAAAAGGATGTTAAAGTACTTTTTACTCTGAAGGATTGGTTTATGATATTGGTTAAGAAAATTCACAACAGAATTCTTTAAACATCTACCTTTCACTGTAGTTTCTGTTTAAGTGACTACATTTGCCACTTACATACATGCTATAATTTATCCCTCATATCTAATTCAGCAAACTAAGTAAGGTATGCACTCAGGAACTTCTGTATTGAAAAAACATCTGCAGAGGAAAACTCAGGTACAAATTAAATTATTTCATTTGACAGTCCTCAAGAAACAGTTGAAAATTTTTCACCTCTCTTTCTGCAGCAATTATGAGATGTGATCTTCATTCAAATAATTTGCAGACCAAAGAAATTGTTCCTATGGAGAGATTAGCACTTCTCATTTTGTTTCTCCTATTCCTGCAAAGTGAATCTTTAAACAGTCTATTATTTATGCAGACCAAATTTATTCAGTCCCTTTACATTTGCAGTATTCTGACTGTATTTTCTGTTTTGGCTTGAGGTTTTTATTTTTCTTTTCCTTCCCCAGCTAGTTTCAAGCTCAGTTTATTAGCCTCAAAAAGATTTGGTTCTGTCCAAGTGTTGATAATCAACCTTCTAGACATAATAATGCATTCCAGCTCTGCAACTCACCACAGATTTTCTTCATTTAACACTGAAAATAAACTCTTTCAAACATGATAGTAACTTTACAGTAGATGCTTAAAGTACATAGCCTCTTTATGTTCTAGTTTAGTACGAAGTTAACAAGCTTTAATAATTTATTGTATCCTTGCTTCTGTTTTCTCCTAATTCTTTCCTTTTGTGTATTCTAGGTTTTGATTCCAATTTCTTTGTATGTATCCATTGAAATAGTTAAAATCTGCCAAGTATACTTTATTCATCAAGATAAAGATTTATACGATGAAGAAACAGACTCTCAACTGCAGTGCCGAGCTTTAAATATCACAGAAGACTTAGGGCAGGTGCAGTTTATCTTTTCCGACAAGACTGGGACACTTACTGAAAACAAGATGGTTTTCCGAAGATGCACTGTTTCTGGAACAGAGTATTCCCATGATGATAACGGTGAGCTCATGGTCTTGTTTTCTATCTAACAATTGTACCTTGGGCAATCTGAAGTAGTTATAAAAGTTGCTGTAATCTTAAATCAAAAAGAAAAACAAAAAAAAATTGCACATGTGCACACTCAGCAAACTCCATAACAGCTGTTTTCAGATTAGAGTAATTTGGTGGCTGTGTTCAGCTAGCAATGACAATCTTATCAGAGAATTCTGTAATACCTAGTACAAGTATGTTGTCAAGACAGTTAAAGCTCCTGGCTTTAGCTCTTGATGTAATAAAGCACTTGAGCACATGGCTAATTTAAGCAAATTAAATAGTGCTACTGGTATCACAATCGTTTGCTGTGTTTGAAGTATACAGTGTAAAACAACAGCTTTAAGCATACGGCCAGATTAGCGTCTGATTGAAACATGGAATGAGATTATCTTTTTGTACTGCAAAATAAATGTAAACAAAGCTGCAGGTTTACATACTAACAAGAAACATAATCTGATCAAACAGCATATTTTATGTTACCTTTGTCAGATTCTTTTCAGTGCTCCTGTGTGACAGGTGTCTGTCTCAAGGTCTCTTCACTGCTGTGTGAACACTGCAGTTGAGAGAATATCTATAAGTATCAGGTTCTTGAAACAGTAAAAAGTCACTGTTTGTCACAAGGAAATGTTAGGATTGTTGCCCCTGTCAACCCTGTCACCTCATCACCCTTTTAAAATTCTGAACTAATTTCCAATTTTGTGATTTGTTTGTAATTTGTGGATTTTTTTCTCCAACATTTTTTTGTTATAATTTTTGAAATAATCAATCTTAACTCTTCAAATCACAGTCTGTATTCAGGAATATATTGACAGCTACAATATTGCATTCCCATTTGCAAAAAATAAGTTTCTTATTCTACGCAACATATAAAGATCACTTATTAGAAAGTTTTCTCAAAGACCACTACAGAATTTCAGTTTACAAATAAGATACAGAATAAGAGAGAGTAAAAATAGACTGGGAAACCTAAAACACGCTTTAGAAAGATGATAAGATTTCAAATTGGAACAAGATATTTTGAAGTTTCGGATTATGCAAGGATTGTTCTTTTTTTTCTCCTACTTTAAAGTAGTACTGAGACCTTACAGTTAAGGCACTCTTTTTTAAGAAACTGGATGTTTGGGTAGTGTTACTATCCCAGTGCTACAGAAAAGAATTAAGCAGGGAGAAGCTGTGACTTCCTACTTCTGCACAGTAGGTAAGAAAGAGAAGAATTAGAGCCAGGAGTATGTTGCTGTACTCCTGATACTGCTTGTGACACTCTGAATATTAATTCTTTTTTACTTCTTCCTTGCCATTGATCATTTGCTTGTTCATGCTAATTTCCGAGTGTACTTTGTTCCTTGTGGGAATTATGGTATTGCCAACTGAAATAGTGCAGAAAGATGGTATTTCTGACTGAAACACTGCATTTTTAAGAGCTTGGTGTCATCAGCTAATATGTAGATTGAACTGAGGCTCCTGAATTTGAGTGTTGAGTTTTCGGATCTTTTTTCTTCAAATGTAATGTATTTAACAGAAATCTTAGTTTGTGCATGCTTTCCTCTTATGATTTCAGATTGCAATATAAATGTTAGTGAAAGAAGAGTGAATTTCACACAAACAGAGGTGTCAAATAAATACATAAACTATTTCTTTTTTCAGTCATTCTTTTCACCTTTGGCTGTGTTTGGGCTT
The DNA here is from genome assembly GCF_001604755.1 of Lepidothrix coronata. Taxonomy (NCBI): domain Eukaryota; kingdom Metazoa; phylum Chordata; class Aves; order Passeriformes; family Pipridae; genus Lepidothrix; species Lepidothrix coronata. Next base: position 2,587,266 of record NW_016690248.1, on the reverse strand, counting down.
TCTTGTAACTCCAGTCACTATAAAACTTTTGACAAATACAATTTTTAAATCGACACAGCATTTATACACAGTACCTTTACACAGTATTTTATTCTTTTTTTCTCCTCTACAGAAAGTAGATCTTTCTCTGTAATTCTTTATATAAATGGTGATAATTTCTATTGATTATGTTTTCTATAATCAGTGTTAATAACACAATGAAAACTATTCTTCCTTCAAGTATTTTGTTAGCTCAGTTCTGCAGTCTGATTTTATAACCATAAGTTATTTTTTCTGCTGATGAAACCTTCTTGTTTAGATAGAAAATGTCTATCTATCACAGCTCTTTCTAGTTTTATGGTGTGCATTAACAACATATCATTGCCGTGTGCTTACCTGCAAATGATTTGTCAGCTGCTTTTCTGTGTCTTATACCAGAGTTATCTGAATTTTCCTCATATGTATAGGGGCATATGTTATAACTGACACCATCCTGCTCTGCACCTGAGGTTTTGTTGAAGATTTCAAGAATTAGAAAATTCTAAAATCTTTCACTTAACAAGAGACCTAAGGCTGCCATATATGCAAGAAAACCAAGTCAAATGCCTCTGTCTTTTCTTATCTATTTCAAAGACGATCTTGTGTCTTTCTTCACTTATATGAGTATTTTTTTCAGGAATGGTGGTTTGTTACTTGGAATGAAACTTTGAGCAGTGCTTTAGATTAAGAAATTAGTTTAAAATTATTGTACATCAATCATGATTCAAAAGCTGAAGATAACAGGTCATTTTCTACTGTAAAAATAGATAGCTCTGGATGGAAATATCCTTGTTCTGAGCTCCTTGGCCTAAGTTTGTTATTCTGCTATGGCTGGGTAGCAGTGCCTCTTACTCCAGTTGCTTGGCTCTGCTCATGATAAGATCCTGTTTTCAGTTATGGATAGCTTTACTAAACTTTTAACTGTTTGGTTCAAGTTTTCCATGCCAGATGTTTGCCTCAGGCATAAATTTTGGGAGAGAAATTTCAGTTATAACTGCACCATTCAGCCATATCAAACAACAAGGGTAAGATGTAGCACACCTTTTTTCCCCATGGTAAGACTTTCTGGCAAATTTTTCTCTGAAGTTATTTGGAGGCCCTATATTCTGGGGCTGCACCATGCACACACACAGGGGGGGACAGTTATGTCTACACTGGCAGATTGAGCTCTGAAATTTCTTCACTTTGGAACTTTTCTTTTGAAGCGTTTTTTTCAGCATAATCTAGGCCTACTGCATGTCTATTAATTACTCAACCAACAAATTGTGCATAACCTTCATAAATTTTCTCTAATGCTGCATTATAAGCTTTTCTCCCTAAAATTTATTCACAGTTATGAAAAATTATCCCATTCTTTTATGTCCTAGACATTGTTATTATACTGTAGTTATCATCAGCATATCTCTGTTCCATCCACTAGTGCATTAAGCAAGGCACGTGACTTCCCTTAAATGTAGCTTGGTCCTTCCCCTTCTTCTTCTACCTGTGTGTGCAGTGCACAATTTTTTGGGTTTGGGAGCTACTTAGAAGGTATACGCTCTGCTGTATTAGGTTTGGCATGTTTGAGGTGGCATGTCTTTTTCTTGAGTGGTCTTTGGAAATTTGTACCACAAAGCTGTATAGATTCCCCATGTGAAAGGTGAGCTTTATGATTGTGAGGGAGAGTTCTGTTTTGCATCAGACACGGACATGTTAATCATGGTTTTCATCACAGAGGCTTATGCAGACCTTATGCAGGGTTGAAGCAATTGCATTCTTCTAAAATAAAAACTGAAACCCTGAGCGAGACTTAATATTTTATTTTAAGTATGGGAAGCAAGGGGCAGTTTCATGAATTTGCTGAAGAAAATATTTTCCTCCAGAATTCTCTATTAGCTCTAAGTTTCTTATGAGGCTGATTGTGGTATGCGCAGGAGTATTGCATTGTTTTAGTCTAGACAAGAGATGACAAAAACATGAATAATAGAGGACAATAAATTGCACTATTGTGGGACAGAATCTCTTGGCCAACTGGAGGTAGTACAAAGTATTACTCATGGGTACTGCTATGTGAGAGCTTAGTGCCGAAGAGGAATCCAGGAATGCTTGTGAAGGCTGTAGGAGAAAGTTTGAGCATACTCACCGACAGTTCCATGATGCAAGCGCTATAAAATATTCATCACTGTTGAAGTCACAGTATTTTGGTGGTGGATTATGCACGTATTTGGATCAAAATATGGGAATTCATGCTGCATGTTTGGGTCCTGGGGAGGCTATGTTGATAGGGATGGGATTCTACTGACCTATTTGTAGTTATTTGCATGGAAGATAGTCATCCAATAACCTTACAGGTAGTGGAGAAAATTAAGCATTTGTGGGACGTAATTTATCAGGCTTGTTGTTGTTCGTCTGTGATGGTTCTCCAATACATGTCTATATCTCTGTGGTTTGGAATTCTCAATACAGATGAAGAGAATTCTCACCTCATGTCTGTGTGACCTGAGTTCTTAATTCTGCTCTATGGTCTCTTCCAAAGGTTATTCTTGATTTGCAGTGTTAATTCAGGAGCAAGATATGTCATGGGGCTCTCCAGTTGAAGAATGATCGTCCCATTCATAAATGTCCTGGGTATTTATGCAATGCCCATTGGCACTGTACTCTGGTTAAATCCCAGAATTATTCTTCCAATTAGTACTACCTTCTAGCCCAAATGAATGTTAACACCAAAAAAACCGCACAACAACAATAATAACAACAACCACAAAAATCCACAAAAAACACGAAGGAGTTGTTTCCCTATATGGTAAATTGCATGGCCATTCCATTAGTTCTTCCATTCAGGCTAGTAGACAGCTTCTAACAATTCTTGGAACTGGCCATGCCCCAAGTCTGTGTGCTAATTCCAGAGACAGTAAGTCCAAAAACTGACGGTGCTTCTGAAAGTTGTTGCATGAAAGTTGCTACAACCAGATGGTCCTGGCCTGACATTTGTCCTAGTTGTTTTCCAGATGCTGAATTAATCACACTCTTGCCTGTGGGATGTGATCTCTGTTTTTCTAGTTTTAGCTACCCATTGTATTAAACTGTTGACAAAACATGAGTTGAATCTCCATGAATACAACCACACAAATCTGAAAAACCAGAATTCTTCAGTCTTTGAATTCCTCCCCATTCCTTTCAATGACTATGAAAAAAAACTCTAGACAACATAATAATAAGAGAAGTTTATAGGAATGAAGGCAGATGATGAAAACCTTGGTGATTTTCTCTTGCCTAGCAAAGTTTCTTAATCACGAAATCTAAGAAAGAGTTTCTGCTTTCTACCTTTTCTTGATAAAGGTTGGCTAGCAAGTAATTTTCATAGGAAAGTGCATTATGTTAAAAAAATCTCTTTCTTAGTTTGGGGGCCTGTTTGTAGTGGAACTTTCTTTTTTGCGTGTAGTCAAGAGAACATAGACTGCATATTCCAGCCATGCTGGAGAATTTGATTTTTTTTTCTTTTAAAGGCATAAAAGTTGAAAAAGCCTTTTCTGTAAATGCAGCTGTTGCTTCCAAGGGGACTTACCTGCCACCTTTACAATTTGACAGTCTTCAGAAACCAGAATAGTCCATTTAGGACTTCCCCAGAAAGCTCAAAACCTTTGGCAGAACTGGGTGCTTCAGGCACTCTGTATAACTTGTTTGTAGTTTCTCTTTACATTTTTTATTGCTTTTTGAAAAATTTTCATTGATAACTAAGGAGAGGATTAGTATGAGCAGATGTAGAACACACTGGGAGTGCCCCATTTTAAATCCTATAAAAACCGGAATAACTCATATTTAGAGACAAGGAATACTTTTCTCTAAGCATATACCTACACTGACAATTTTTCTGAAAATTTTCAAGAAAAGAAGGAATTGTCTCTATTTCTAAATGGAGTAAAGGGTTCTTAATGAAGGACTTAAGGTTATTAATGCCAAGAGGTGAGAGGAAGGGAAATCTTGGTGTTTTCTGATCTCAAGACTTGTCCTTACAGGGAAGTTCTTGAAAAGTGAATTAAGATTATGTTAGCACACTTGTACAAATTTATAGCATGCTTCCTGCTTGACTGAATCTTTATGTAGACACTAGAGTGCACTTCAAAGTGAAATAAGCTTGCACTTACAAAATAATTAGGAAATAAAGTGGTGCGGTGGTGTGAGTAAGTGCTGCACATCTAGATTTACTTCATGATAGTTTAGTAACAGTTCAACAGTTTGAGGCAAAATGGAATTTTCCCATAGTGAAATAGGGCCCACGCACTGACAGCTGAATTATTCTGGTTTAGGAGGTCTGCCATTTTATTCTGCTTGAAGGACAGTTCTTTACAGCTTCCTGATCCTATGTTTCTAGACAGTGGAACATCTGGCTGTGTGGCAACTGTTGCCTAAAAGATTCAGGGAGAAAAAAAACTCCAGGGCAATTTAAGGAGGAGGTAAGATAAGGGAAGGTTTTAATGAAGCCGCTCAGGCTCAGGCACCTGCCTCCTGACCCAGGTGCTACAATTTTTATAATTATGTCCATCTGATCCCTGTTTGTCCACCCCCCGGCCTTTGACTCGTTCCGCCCCCCGACCCTCCCCTCGGGAATTGAGTCTGGGGGCGTTTTAGGACCCTCTCTTCCTCATCTTCATCTTCTTCAGCCTTGGAGGCTTTCCAAAGTTCTGGGTTTGAAGGTTGCTTTGGCTGAGTAATATCTTGTTGTCCAGGCCAGGGTGCAGATGTTCTTAAACAGAATGAAGGCCTGCCTTGAAAAAGAGACTAAATATGCTGCTGGAATTTAGGGGGAATTGATATAGAATGGGGTAATAGAGTTGGATATGTGTAACTAGTATGCTAAAGGGTAAGGGATGTAATACAGCTACTTCTTAAACCTACATTCACTAAAAAACTATTTCTAAAACCTATAAAAATTAAAAATCAAAAATTCCAAGGCAACAGATCCCCCCTGTATCTGTCATAGCTGCCTTGTCATAGAACACAGGCATGGAAGATAAAACAGAAAAAAGCAAAGTCAAAATGAAATTAAAGAAATGGGGTTTTAAAATAAAAGAATGTATCTTCAAATACTTAGCAACTATTACAGAAGTGTTATTTATAGCTTCCTGTTGCCTTCAGAAAGATGGAAGAGAGTTAATGGAATAAGTATTAATTATTGTTTCTTCTTTATGCCATAAATATAAAATTAACTGGAGCATAGTAAAATTTGACTTTCATGAATTGCATTGCTGTGTTTTCAAAGTTGTTTGTGTCTCTGCCCTTAATAAGAAACTCTATTGAAGGACATCAATTTTCAGTGCTGAAACTGAAAAGCATCCCACAACAATGTCTTTCAGGTTATCATGTTCACAGGAAAAGGTTCTGAATTGGAGAGGGCTGAGTGGGTGGAGAGAGCAGCATGTTCCCAAAGAAGCACTCTATGCACAGCTGAAGCAATATGAACCTTAACTGTAGCATAATGATTGAACCGGGTTTCATTATTTCTTCAAACTTCTTAATTCTTGCTGCATAATATGTAAGACAGCACTTGAGAAAATGTCGAAAGGTGCTCAGGCCTGGTTTTTGTTGTCAAGCTTACTTTGGTATAAACTGAAATAACACCATTTGTATCAAAAGAATTACATTTGACTTGGTTAAATGAGGTTCTAGTCTAGTTCATACTACCCCTTTTCCTCCTTTTTCTCGATGGCAGGAACAATTAAATCAATGTGCTACAATGAAAACCTATATAGAGAGCAAGAGATAGGTATTATTACATAGACTAAAAAGGACTATGCTGTTGATATAATGCTAATAAATAAGATGAGTGCTGCATTAGGAAACAGCAGCTGTGTTGTATAAACAAAATATTTTTAGATGTAATGCAAGAAAGAAGAAAGAGCAATGAGGAATCCAGAGATACGGTATGCAAGCATAACAATGTGTTGTACGTGAAATGCATTCTCTGCTTAACCATGGAGTTTTTATACATGGAATAAAATGATTCAGTTCAGGATCTTTGAGGTCTTATATTTCAATACGTGTTTTCAGAGCAGAAGCTTAAATTAGGTATGATAATTTAAGAAAATATATCCTTTTTTTAAAAACTCTGTTCAGAAAGAAGTTGGACCAACTGGCTAGCACATTTTGCAAAGCTGAAGTAAGTAATTGTAGCCAGTCTTTTCCCAGGGAATATTACCTGTTATGAGATGCAGCAGCACAACATTCTATCAGTGTACCATTCAAATGTCTAGCATCTACAGGGAAAAGATTATCCCTAAGGCAAATACAAACCTTTTTTATGCTTTTCCTCAGAGAAGCCATGTCCACACATCGTGCTGACTCTGCTCAAGACTGATTTTGCTGCTGAGAGCCCTAGTAAAAATGAGGCACAAAAATGTTTTTCCTATGATTTATTTAAATCTTAAATGTTGGTAAAGTGCAGAAAACATTAGAGATGTGTCATCTTGAGCAATGTTTTTTCAGCCTGGAGTTTGCAGCATGTAACTGGGAGCCTGCAGAAGATAATGAAGGCAGTGCTTGCACTGTTGGACTGGGCACTGCCCTCACACAAGCCTCATCCCAGGATGTACACTCCATCATATCTCCCCAGATGTGCACTCCATTATACCTCCCCGGTGCAGAGAAGGACAAAAGCCCTTCAATGTTCTGCTGCATTCTGGTTTTTGAGGCATCATCCTAAAGAAACACACTGTGATGTCCACATGGCTCCCTCCTTCCTTTCTTCCTTGAATGCCTGGGTTTTCTTTGAAAGGAACCTGTGATACTGGGGGGAACAGTGAGCAGTCTGGCTCTCATCTTGATCGAGGGCCTGGATCTGTGCTTAGTATATGCTGCAGATCACTTTGGGTCCTTGGTGCAGATTCCTTCTTATACAGACAAACCTATCATCAATTGAATTAAATTCACAGTATAGGGATCTTCATTTCCACTGGGAAAATGAATAGAGGCTTACAGAGCAGAACAAAGTGGAAAGTAGTGGGCAGGAGTCCTAGGACAGCTTAGAACTGTGCTAGCCCAAAGTATGTGCAAGAAGTTGCAGCAACCTGTGCAGGTGGAATGAACTATGTCTATGGCTCTTTCTACCTCCATTGTCTGAATTTTCTGCCAGCAGGAGCCAGAGTGCAGTGGAAGATGTTGCATACCTGGGCATTTAGTTAGAGCAACGACCAGGTGTGCATTCATGTCCAGCACTGGTAAACTCTCCCGTTTCCCATATTTCAGACAAAGCCTAACATATTCCAAATGGAGCTGAAAAAAACTCTGATTTACGATACTGTACTGATGAAACTATCACCGTGTACTGTGTGTGGTCTGGTTTCAACTCCTCCAACTGCTGTCTGACAGCTAAAACATGTTTGGAAATTGTAGTGCATGGTGAGGATGGGTTTTTCTTTGATCGTAAAGCTAGCTACGTTAAAAGTGATCCTGTGCCAAACTCACCCTATGTAATGCAAGATTTTTCTCAGGAAGTATTTTGAAAGAATTTTTTTCTTTTATTTTGTTAAATGCCTTAATAATTAACCTACATTCTAGTGATTTATAATTTGTTATTAGCCAGATCTAATTTGTTACTCTAGAGAGGGAAGACAAAGCTGAGCCACAAGTATGTAACTTGTACTGTATATCTGGATAGTGTGGATTATTTTGAAAGTATAATGAAGAGCCTTTCAATTAATACATAATGAAGGAATAAATAGATACTCATTAAAGTGGCATTTGTCTGCCTAATGAATGCCCATGGTCTTTAGGAATGAAAAAATATGTTATCTGTCAGTTAGAGCTAAACAGAGCCTGTCATTAGACGGGCAGGATTCCACAGCTGTTTCATACCTCTTCTTTCTGTTTTCTTTTTGATTTCTGTATATCAAACTGCCAGAATTGGTTTGTTAACATTGTTTTAGTTGGATTCTTGACTGAGGAAGCATTCATCTAAGATACATCATTTGAAAAAACTCTTTTATTCTGTGTAAGCCATTGCAGCAAATGGCGATAGAAACAAGTGTTGCAGCAGGTGAGGGTACCCTCATTTTCCTACTACATGCTGCATTGTCCTGCCTGTCATGCAGAGAGAAAGGGACAGACTCCCAGGTAGTTTTAACACTAGGCTAGGATTCAAGAACCTGTGTTCATGTCTCCACTCTGCAACAGATTGCCCTGACCTTGAACAAGGCTTTTTATACTGTTTGTAGCTCATCTCTGTATATAAAATAAAGGCAGTAGTGCTCTGTAGATGTGTTGTTCCGAGGACATTTCAGATGTCAGTTAACTGGTACTTGGTAGATGTGACATTTTTGCTGGAAAATACTTTCTGTGAAATTTCTGTATTCTGTTGGAAAGGACAGGAAAATTTTCTGGATTGTTTATTTCCTACTCATACTGCAAGTGAAGACCAAATTAGTTGGTTGATTTCATCAGGCAGAGCTGTGGAATAGTCTGTAGGAATGCAGTGAATTACTGCAAAGCCTAACTGCCTTTCAGAGTGTGATGATAAGGGAGACACTGTATTGTGTTACATTTCTAATTATGTTATCTGTATCCTCCATTAGATACTACCATTCAATTAAGACTACACTTTGTTATCTCCTGATAACGGAATCATTCATTATTACTGTGAAAGCACAGTATAATATTAAAACCGGATCAGTTGAACAAAGTCATGATGTCCCTCTCCCTCCTTCTAAGCCACATTTGTTCCTCTTTATTTTTACTGATAGCCAAGCGCTTAGCAATGTACCAAGAACCTGATTCTGAGGAAGATGAGGCAGCCCCAAAAGGAGGAACTCTATCCCAGCGCGATAGTATCTGCAGCCATCAGAGCATCAAAGTAATACACAGGAGCCAGAGCACCAGAACCCACCGGCGCACAGGTAGCAGAGCTGAAGCAAAAAGAGCAAGCATACTCTCAAAGCACACTGCATTCAGTAGCCCAATGGTAAGTCATGAGAACTAAATGCACAATGTCCTGAATCTTTTAATAGAACTCTGTTCTAAAAAAAAAAAAAAAAAAAAAAAGGTAAAGAAATCTGTACTTCTTATAGACTTCATTTTGGTGTTTTTGCTTCTGCAGTCACAGCTGTTTGTACAAAAACAATCAAACGTTGGCATAGATCTTATCTAAATACCTTTCCTGTGGGAACAAGCTGAAGGTAAAGACAATCTGAAACCTTTGGTTTTAGTTACACCTTGATTTTGGAAAGAAAATTTATGCCTTGCTTTTATCTACAGAAGCTGAAAGTAGCGTAAGGTTTGAGGTCAAGGGCTCTAATTGTTCTGCATACGCCTCTTTTCTCTTCTGTCTGAGGATTTTAAAACTAGCAAGTGCTTGGGTGGACACTATGTATTTCAATTCTCAGACACTGTTGACATACACCATAACATAATTTTTACTGTGTTTCAGTGGTTATCAAACTTTTGCATGTGTTGTATTTTAAAAAGTAAAAATCTTTACATTTCAAAATGATGGTGAGTTAATGTCCTTGCAACTTCATTTTGTTTATTTTATACTATTGTAATTCTGTAGGAGTTTTACATGAGCTGAATGGTAATTAGAGAGGAGGGAAGCCAAATCTTGTCTATCTAGGGGTTTTGCATTGTTGCACTGTTAACACAAATTCACCCTTAAAGCAAATTACAAATATGGACAATTGAAAGATGCTGTTTGCACTGATGGAACTTCTTGATTTCAGTCAAGAGTAAGCTCTTTTGATAAAATTCCAAGCTGCAGTTTTTACACATCGGGTTCTGTGGTTACTCATATTCATCAACTGCTGAGCATCAGGAGATAAAATTCTACTGAGAAAAGAGGCTTAGATCAGTTTAATCTTTTGTATCTTTGCCTCTGCCTGTGTTAAGAAGTACTGGAGTTTGCTCTCACAAGAAATATATTAAATAAGTGGAAAGTACTGATGAAATAAAGTTGAAAGTGCTCTGTGTTTCAATGTAAAAAACCCACATGAATTAACTTCAAATGTGTGGACGGTTGTTGTTCTCTAACAAACAATCGAACATGGTTTCGTTTTATTGTTCTGATGTAAGGCCAAGCTTTAAATGTCATTGCTGTCTATTTTTTCCACACTTTTGGTCTCTGTAGTGTACCACTCTTTAGTAATAGATAATATATGTCTTGAATTAGACAGGAGAGAGGGAGGAAAATTAGTATGTAACTCTTCTCCTATCCACTCCCTCCAAAGTAGATAAATATTGCTGTTAAAATTATCTGTAGTGAAAAAGTTAGTAACACATTACTCACATTTCCATTTCTACCAGTAGGCTCACTGTTAACTGTTTATTGTCTAGAATGGGTGTCTTACAGTTCTTCCCACCTCTGCTCTGTGATGTAAAGCCACTACAAAATTCTTGAGATTGACACTGCTTTGGATGTTTTAATTTCTTGTTGCTGCTTTGGAAATTTGCAGAATCACTGAATATTAAACACTGCTATTTATTCTTAGGAAAAGGACATCACACCTGACCCAAGGTTGTTAGAAAAGGTGAATGAATGTGCAAAGCATCTGGAGGTCATGAGGAGCCATGAACAGCCATTATCCCATCTGAGTCCAGAACTATGTGACGTTTTTGACTTCTTCATAGCTTTGACTATATGTAATACAGTTGTGGTTACTGCACCGAATCAGCCCCGACAGAAGGTGGGTTAAAGAAACAGAAAAAGAGAGTTTAAGCTTCTTTTGTCTTGATACTAATTTATCTTGTAAACTAGGGAAACTAAAACCTCCTGTTCTAGTGAGAGACAACTAAAACTAGTTGTGAGAAGACGTAGAACCACTGTGTGACTCAGAGGGTTTAGTGAAGCATTAGCTGAATAGAGTATGTCAGCTATTTCACTTACATCCATGGTAAGATATGCTTTCATCAACAGTTTCAAGGTACTTCTGAAACTTCCCTGATTTCTTGTACTGTAAGGTATTTATTTAATAAGCATAAATATGTCTGTGTGTATGGAAACTGATTTGTAAATGTTCAAGACTTACCAGAAAAGGATATAGGCTGTCAGTGAGTATTTCGTATGTATGGATTAAATTAAGAAAAGGCTGAGACATTTTTTAAAATGTTTAAAAAGAGAATATACTTGAAAAACATCACTTAAAACTTTCAAGTTATATAAAAGATGCATCTTAAGCTCATTATGAGAAATAATGATCATTACTGCTTAAATTGGCCTAAACCAGTGTCATTGATGAATGAGAATTTAAAGAATGCAATCCCAAGATGATCTGTAACACAGAACTATAATGGAATGTAATATTAAAGCTTGCCAGCAGCTGGAATTTCCATTCTGGAGAAAATTCTACAATTTGCTTCTGTTCCAGATTGGAATAAGAAGTGAACTAGTCTGCAAAATGATGTGGTTTTGTGCCAAGGAAACATTTAGAGAATGCTCAATTCTGCTGTTTCAGGAATGCTACACTGTTATACAATAATATAATGTATGTTGCTATGAATATGCTATTAATGTTAATATTATATATAATGGCCAGTCTTCGCGAGCGAAGATTAGGGAAAGGTCATTAACCCTTCGAGCCTGCGCAGTGGATTTTTTAGGTGAGACACAGCGTGCGCTGAACTGAGCCCACCCTTTAATCCTGAGGTTCATCTGCCGGGGCCGAGTGAAACTCGGACAGTGGCAGTGAGGGTCTCAGGATGTAGGTTTGTTTAGAGTGACCTTCTCTTAGATGGATTGCCTCACAGGGCTGACGAGCTCCATCTGCCCGGGGGGCCGGGAATCGAACCCGGGTCGCAGCGGTGAGAGTCCTGCACCCTAATCACTAGACCACCAGAGGCCCCACTGTTAATACTATAGTGTCTGTAGAACAGAATTATGTAAACTGACATGAATGATAAAACTGAAGCAAAATGCTTTGATGCTGAAAGGTAAGACAGGGGAATTATTTATCTCAACATGTGTCTATTGAGAATGTTGTCAAGATTGGCATATTTTCGTAAAACTTTCCTGATACCACACTTCTCATTCGAAAAATCTTGCATGAACTTTTATTTTTTTAATACCTTCGCTGAATATGCACAAAGAATGACTATGTTTCATACTAATGGTAGCTTTTAGTATACGCTACTGATGGTGTTGGTGGTGCGACATTGATAGACTATCCATCAGTCATAGCTGAGGAGGTGAAAGAAGAAAAAACAGTTTTAATAGAAGCATGTGCTTTCACACACAGGTACAATTCTGAAGTTCTAGTAAGTCTGGGGGTTTTTTCGTGTTGAGTCAGTTTTGTCCATTTACTTTCCTTTCTCAAAATACAAATACCATTACTTTTTGCTCTCAAAGAAATTCTGCTCTTTAGCTGGAGATGGTTAGACTGAATATCCATGTCAGAATTCTTGTATAGCTTTTCTTTGGGGTTTGTTCATTGTTGGTTTTCGTTTTTATTTTTTAACTTCTCAAGGTTAGAGACCGATTTGAACTAAAATCTCCGGTAAAAACCATTGAAGACTTCATACGAAGATTCACTCCAAGTCGCTTGACCTCTGGATCTAACAGCAGTAGTTCATCTAGTCTAGCTACAAGCAAATCAATGCACAGATTTGGGTTAAGTGTGCTTTCATCTACATCTACGGAGAGCACTTTAATAAAACTGGACGAGAAGCTGGCATACTCTGTGCAGATAAATAACAATGGCTACAGCTCCCAGCAAGGCAGGACAGCTGTGGGGAGTGCACCTGAGGAAGGAGAACTCCGTTATGAAGCAGAGAGTCCAGATGAAGCTGCTCTTGTCTATGCAGCAAGGGCATATAACTGTTCTCTGGTTGGAAGGCTGTCTGACCAGGTATCAGTGGAGCTACCTCACCTGGGAACCTTAAGCTTTGAAGTATTACATACATTGGGCTTTGATTCCGTCAGGAAGAGGATGTCAGTAGTGGTCAGGCATCCTCTCACAGATGAAATAAATGTTTACACTAAAGGAGCAGATTCAGTTATTATGGATCTTCTTCTACCCTGCTCTTCAGGTATACTTCTTACTTACCTTTGGAGTGGGGTTGGGGGGGTGAGGCAGTTCTGTTTAACTGCTGAAGATGTCGTCGTATCTTATTGCCTTCTCTAGCAAGTAGACCTACCTGCTTTTGTTGTGAATATAGTGAATGGTAGAATGGCAGCTGTCTCTATTCTTTTATAATATTTTGCTATTATAGCAAATTTTCTGCAACAAATTGAGGGTTCCTTACCTCACAAGAATGAGTCAAAATAATTTCTGTAGAAGATCTTCTACTAGGAAATTTTATTTTGAGGGAATTTATTCAAACTTTCCAAAACATTTTGCATTTGTCAGGAAAACCTGACTGCCAGTGCTTGGACAGTTAAGTATTTTATATGAAATCCAAGCACTTCCTATTGCAGATTCCCTCTGTTTCATTTGTGAATCTTTACATTCTTTTGTTGCAATGTGTTGCATAAATAAGGACATTTATATGTGTTTGACTATGCTACTAAAGGACTACTGAATCAATCAGCCATCAAAACAAAAAGGTTGTGGCAAAAGAAGGAGAGAGCTGTTCAGACAAGAAATCTTGGCTTCAAATACATAGTTGACTAGCAGTAGATGTGAACCCAAAACTTCCCTAAAGAATGGAGAATTCTACAGCACTCAGATGTCATATGAAACGGGGACAACTTTAAATAGCTACTAATTGCAATCAGTTGGATTCCAGAAGAACTCTGTAAGCTTTCAGAGACACACGGGTTTCAGTTTGCATTAATCAGTTTGCATTAATCAGTTTGCATCTAACTTACTGTATTTTCAACCCTGAATTTCATACAGTGTTTAAAGATTACACCAGTATGTATGGACAGAGCCCAAAAGTGCTAGAGGTACTTCCCATGTTTGACTAACACATTGACTTTGTGGTTACTTTGACATTAATTGGAGTAAACAATTGTGAAAGACTTACACTGTGTAATTTTAGTTCAGTGAAATACAGAAAAGTTTGGCATTAGTGTTCTGTTTACAGCCATATTAATCAAAGCTGAGCCAGAAAAATTAAGAACAACTTGTCCTTAACTAAAAACAAAGTATTCATGAATAATTTTCTAGCAAAGATCTGATATCACAGAAGGCACATAGAGCATCTGTGGAAACTTGTTTCCCTCCAAAGTACTAATACTAATGCAGAATTTCTAGCACTGAGAATTTCTAATAATATACCTAGAAAATAATGTTTGGAAATGAGTTCTCAGAATGGGAACTGAATTTTAAAAGGAAAAGAAGAAATTATTTTATGCCAAATCTTAAATATTTTGTCACCATATAACAGACTACATTTGAAGCTTCAGTGTCCATTAACAGTAGATTCAATGGATCAAGGAATTTTCAGAGAAATTTCAAGCAAGTCTAGGACCCACCTGGGTAAGAACAGTAAAACTAGTCAGAAAAGCAAACAACAACAACATTATCAAAAGTGGTATACATCAGAGAGGGGGAAGCAGAGTTCCTGAAAGTCAGTGTGGGAATGAGCAATTTCTGTAGCTGGGCAAATACAGATTCCACCATCATTACAGACAAGCAAATTCAAGGTGGCTGTGAAACTGTGCGAGTTTTTTTGTTTGATTTTGGTTTTTTGGGGGTTTTTTGGGGTTTTTTTGTTTTCATTTTTAGCCCAAACTGAACTATAAGTTTTAGTATACTTTGCTTTTGCAAGCAATGTAAAGTGCGGCCACTAGAACATGATAAGCAGTTACCCTTGCTTTCTAGTCCTCTTAAGCCACTGCTGGCTTCAGTAATTCTGTATGTTTCAGCGGATCTGTCTGAAAAAACTTTGACATTTGTCTTGAGCAGCTTTCACTCCTGGAACTGAATTCGCAGTCTCTGCCTTCAGTATCCTAATGTCAGTGGATGTGTTGTTTATTCCCTCGGGTATGGCATCTTTTTCCCCTTACAGAGAGATCTTTTCCAGGTAAAGGGAACCTCAGAAGATTTATGCTGTGGCTATTATCTATATTGTAGGATGTGTCACTGGTTTCATCCGTGTTCTCTGGTGACAGTGAAACATGAGTGTGAGAGGAGATGTAATGCTACGAGAATTCAGGCATTTATCATTTCAAGGAAATTACCGATAAGTGAATCAACATGACAATCCCACAGCTTTCTCTTTGCTCTTAGTGCTTCGGGGACATGTGAACTCTACACCAGTCAAGCCGGTATCTTCAGACTTCGGAGTACTTGTGCCCTTAGACTGAAGGACCGAGGCAACACTGTTTCCATAATCTCCCAGTTTAAACACCACATGGCTTGACTGGGTCCTGTCAGACACAGAAGTGCCTGTTTGGGAGGAAGAGTATTTTAAAATATTACATGAGGAAGAGCCCAAAATCAGAAGTATTATGTTTTAGCTTCATTTGTGTCTTACAGAAAAGTGTAAATCACTATGAACTTCAGAACTTAGAATGTTTATGAATTGACTCCATTTGCTCTGCCTGTATATCTAGTTAAGACTGTGAACCTGATGTATTCTGATAGCGTACAAATATTTCCAAAAGCCTTGAAATTATTCCCAAGAGTGTATTATTTTTACTTTATCTCAACAGACACTGTGTTCATAAATAAGAAAGTTACTGTTTGAGTCAATACCCAGCTCACACAGGAACTGTGAACATAAGTCATTGAGAAAACAATGTCTGGGCTGGCTTTCTGCAGCTTGAGATTATGGAAGGAAATGAAGCAAGCAGAAGGCCACCAGCGCTCCATCATTTTTCTGGAGAAGATTTACTTGCTGCTTTTCACTGACAGGGTGCATGTCAGTGCACTGCTCAGGATAGACACTGCATCCCAGATTAAAAGGATCTCCACAGCTGGGTTTTGTCTGCAAGAGGTTCCTTCCCCCCTAACTTCTAACTTCAGAGCACAAGATAAATCTCAGGGTAGGACTGATGAGGCACACGAGCAGCTAGAAGGGGGTTTAGCTGTCATTGGTTTGCTGGTGAAGGAGGGAGATGCAGCCTTCCACACTGGAATTGAGAATTCGCACAGAAAATGGTGTGCACATCTCTACTTGTAGAGAATTACTGTCTTTGTTCATTGAAGGAGGTATAAGCATTTGACATTATGATCAATGCATGCATTAGCACCCATGGTATTCAGATGGATCTGAAGTGATTAACACCACGTAACCTTAAAGGGAAAGAAACAACTTTTGATGTGTTTAAGCACCTATTGAAGTTTTCATCATTTGGAATCAGTGAGCCACTGAAATAAGCCACTCCCATATGGGATGTGCAAAAAATATGGCATTTTTCTCTAGAATGGTAAGGTATCACAATAAATTAGGAAGAATGTTTGCCTGCTTTATTGTTCTAAAGTTAAAAAAGATAACTCACTAATACAGGAAGTCTTGAAGAAGGTTTGCTGCAGTACTTCTTCCAGAAAAAAAAGTTTCTTATATTACACAGCAAAGTCACATATGCCAAAAAGATTATCATGCACAAATAGAAAAGAAGCTAAATGAAACTGTGTTAGGCTGCTAGTTCTGTATATGCATATTACACTTTCTGTTGCAGCAGAATCTAGTTGTGAGCTGTTTTAATAGCTTCTGAAGTAAGCTGGTGGTGTGTGTTGGAGCTGCAAGCTATAGTGTAAGAAAAGGCTTTCCAGTTGCAAATAATATTTGTAGGGAAGTTCTTCTGTAATAACATATCTGTACTGTCCCTTTGAGAAAATCAACAGTGATAGTTTAGGTAGCATTAATAGATAGGTTGACAGGCCCATGAGAATATTCCTTTCAGTATTCACCACATGACCTTAATCAGAGATGGAACTGAAATGAAGGTATGCAGAAAATAACACAATCTTCCCAGAGTCCCTTAGGAACAACTAGTATGTACACTCCCAGCTTTACAGGTCTGGAGAGGATAGGATAGTCGTTAAAGGTGAGGAAATAGCTATACAGTGAGTGAAATGTTTTGATACATGGTTGATATAAATGGAACAAAAACCAGAATATTGGGATTCCAAGCTCCCAGTTTCCTTCCTGGGAAGGAAACATACACATATGTGTTTGTGCTGGAGCACACTGAACCAATCCCAGCTAAAGAGAGAAAATAAACAGATGCTCAGTCCTGGTTTTGAGTTCTTACAAATGACTTTAGATGAAGAGTAAAGGTAAGTGGAAGTTGTGCTGATGTATGTAAGGTAGAAACTATCTCTGCATGTAAATTCTCTTCTAAAAATCATAGTCATACCCAGAACTTCTTGCGTTGATTCAGGCTGATAGGTAGTATTAGTACAGCACTAATGGACAGAAGGACCTTCATGCACTTACATATACAAAACAGAGCACTGTTTCCTCTTCTTCTGAGATATTAACCTTGGTGAAAAAGTAAGTGCTATTTTTAACTGTCATTTTTCTGCACATTAGGAGCTGTGGAAAAGTGTTTGCTAGTAGTGTATGTGAAATCATACTTCTATTTCTAACATTATTGTTTGCTGTGAACATTATCATGATTTCTTAAAATATTCAAGGCAAAGACATACTTAGGGAGTAATAAAAAGAAGGTCTTTTTCACATACATTCACAGTGACTTTTTTGAAGAGGGAAGACAGAAAAGACAGAACAAAAGGATTATTTTTTTTTCAAATGGAATGTTTTACTTGAGTTTCCCAGGAAACATCAACAGCTCTTTAAAAGTATCAGTCATAAAATGCTGGTACAATGAGTACTGTATACAAGTTTTTATTCTCTGAGGCCATTCAGCTGCTGTTATTTTTCAATCAGTAATTTATTTTTTTCTTCTTATCTAGATGACCCTCGGGGCAAACATCAAAAAAAAATCCGAAGCAAAACCCAGAATTACCTTAATCTGTATGCTGTAGATGGGCTGCGGACTCTCTGTATCGCAAAAAGAGTAAGTAAATGAAGCCTTTTAGTTTGCTTTTAAGGAGAGTCTTGACAAAGATTACTGAAGGCACTTATTAATTTATTGTTCTTGATTCATAACTTCTTTTTCATTTTATTCAGTAAAGTATGAATGCCTCTGCATCACATTGACTGTGCCCTCACATACTCTTAAATAGGTTCTCAGCAAAGAAGAGTATGCCTGTTGGTTAAAAACTCATTTAGAAGCAGAATCCTCTATTGAAAATCGCGAAGAGCTTCTGTTTCAGTCTGCACTGCGGATAGAGAAGAATCTGCATCTCTTAGGTAATGAAATGAGAGCTGGACATGAAATTAAAATGTGATAAAATTTCTGGAAGCTTGGCTATGAAATCTGTTTTTTCCCTTAAATTGTTTCTGACAGTACAGAAATTGGCTTCTTTGGGACTTTATTGTGGCTGTCATGTGAAGCATCACAAAGGAATGGGATATAATTAACATAGCAGACATACCCTGTATTCCTTGCTTCTGCCGTCATTTTATCACTAGTGAAATGAGTGGAGTATACCAGGGATGAATTTGACATAATATCATAAATGGGAACTGCTGCTCTAAACAAGAGGAGGACTTGGCCCAAACTGTCTACAGAATTTCATTAGCTTAGTGCCGCTTCAACATGTCAGAGACTTCCATGACTCCAGGGACACCAGAGATATGCATAAAGCAAGGTTCATAAACTGCATTTGTGAGAGGCATCAACTCTCATACACATCACTCTCAGCACATGCACTCAGGGCCTGTGTGTTCTGTGGCAAGGGTTTGCAGTTAAAATCAGTGTATGTAAAAAGTATTGCTCATACTATTCTGAGCTGAGATGTTGAAAGATTCTAAAATGTATGTATAGTCACTATTACTCCATGCATCCAACTGCTTTCTCTGGCGAAGAAACTGGGACAGCCACAACACTGTCAAAGAAAACAATCTTCACTAATTGCCAACATCCCTGTCTCTGGGAGACAGATCCACCTCACCCAACTTTTGATCTCTCTAATACAGATCTCTAAGGCTCAACATGCAGCCAATGGAGAGACAAAAAAAGAAAGTGCAGTTCATTTGATCTGTCTTAGATATCCACTTTAGGATTAGATGAATCATGCTTTGAAGTGTCTGGTTCTCTCTCCTGACTTAAAGGGGGGCATGAGTTGCCTAATTTGGACCACAGTAATCAATGCCAATCAGGCATTGGAATGGGTTGCTCAGGCTTTGGAATGGGCTGCCCAGGGAAGTGGTGGATTCTCCATCCCTGGAGGTTTTTAAGATAAGACTGGATGTGGCACTTAGCGCCATGGTCTAGCAACCCACGGCGGTAGTGGATCAGGGGTTGGACTTGACGATCTCGGAGGTCCCTTCCAACCCAGTTGATTCTATGATTCTATGAAAAAGATTCCGCCATGGTTGTACCTGTTGGCGCTGGCTGCACTCTAGGGTGAAAAAAAAAAAAAAGTGAAATTGAGCTGCCAGAAAAACAAGTGAGCTCTAGCCGGTAGTAAACTATCAGCTCAGTCGTTCCCCAAGAACCTCATACTGTGGTTTGTATCTTGCAATGATCAGTTATGATTAGGTTGTGGGAATAAGAAGTGAGACTGGAAAAGGAATATATTTTCCTTAGTTTGGATAATAATAGCTTTCCAAACATTGCCCTAAGAATGTGTTTTCACGCAAATGACTGGTGGACTTCTATTGTTAATTGTTTTTTTTTCAAGGAACAACCATAGGAATAATAAATAGCTGAGAAAAGTTTATTTTGTTTTTTCTGTTGTTCCAGGTAGTTTGCATGTCTGTCACCTCCTCACTCTCTAGTAGCTAGGCTTGCATTTCCTCACATTGAAATCTCTCTGACACTCAGTGGAGCACTGATGTATCAGTGGTTACACTGAGCTTGGTCCTGAGTGGCTTTTTGCCGCTTTTCATATATATGAAAATCTTGTCTCTGATTTATGTAAGCATAAAAAAGAGACCCAATCTCTTATAAACAGGTGAAAAGATACAGTGAAAGCATGAAAAAGACACATTTTACTTTCTCATCATGGCCAACAGATTTATGATTTATTTTCTGCTGTATCTCATTTGGCCACTAGTGTCTTTCTGCAAGAGCAACGAGCAGCAACAAGGCAGGAAAAGGTTTATGTCTGCAGCCTAATGTGCTGCTGCCAGGGTGCAGTCCTGCTGTCATTCCCCTTCAAAAGGGAGAAATCTCTAGTGACGCAGCCTCTTCTCACTGAGAAAAGGGTCTTAAGGACCCTTAAGAACTGAAATATCTCTGAGAACCAACATCCAGAAGAAATGATGAAGATAGCACAGAGCATAGAGACAATAAGCCTTGTGAACCTCTGGGACTAGAAGTGGCATCAAGTTGCTTTTGAAGTTTTGAATTCTAGATTTGCTGACTCTTGATGCAAGGGTTTACCCCTGCTACTTTCCTCTCCTCTTTCTCAATAGCCCCAAAAAACTGCCCAAATCTTGCAACCATTGGTAATTTAGCTGTTTCCCAATAAAAATGACTGCTGGGTGTTTGGGTTTTGTTTTGGTTTTTTTTAAATTCAAGTTTACAATTTCACGGGAACTGGGGAACCCTAAGTGTTCATTTAATAGAGAATATTTCGCTTTTTTTATATGCTTAGGTGCCACTGGCATTGAAGACCGTTTACAGGATGGTGTTCCAGAAACCATTGCAAACTTGCGCAAAGCTGGGTTGCAGATTTGGGTTCTTACTGGAGACAAGCAAGAAACAGCTGTTAATATCGCATATGCCTGCAAGCTACTAGATCATGATGAAGAAATCATCACTTTGAATGCTGAATCACCAGTAAGCAGATCCAATATACAAGCTTACCAGTGAACAAGTTTTGCCTTATTTTCAATTTGTACAACTAAAAATTTGATGGCTTTTTTTCCTTTCCCTCTTTTTTTTTTCTTCTTTTCCTGCTTCGTCCATAATTTTCAGGTAGGACACGTCTTTGAATACTTTTCAGTGAATCGTGCTTCTAAATCATAGTCTCATGTATCATAAATTTACTGAAGATATGTAACTTTGTATAGTGAATTCCACCATGAGTGAAAATATGCCATAGCAGCATAAATGCCTGTCTTTGGTATGCATTCTCAAAACATTTCTAGTTTTGTTTATTGGTACTAATGGGTCTAAAAGGCCTGTTATTAAACACATGTTGAGGAAAAAAGCAGCTGATAACCTCTTGAGAATTTGTGCTTTATTTTTTGCCACTGATATGTAGTATTTAGATAACTCAGTCATTCATGTTTTCTCAGGTGGCTTTTTCTCTGGAGATAGAAGCAATACTTAAATCTCGATGCTAACACTGAGAGGCAGAAAACCACATCTACAGTAATGCCTTGCTTCCTAATATACCTTTTCTAATACTTCTGAATTACTGATCTTTTCTGTGCTCAACTTGTTGCAAGCAGACAGTCACAAATTGGTTACTGATACAGTCTAACATACAAGGAACCAGACTGATAGTGCTATAGTCCTTAAATGAGGTGATAAAGTTGGACTACAGATCAGCAGAGGAGAGGTAGGCCATCAGTATCCAGCTCCAATTTCTTTCAAAAAGGAAGAAAAGATAACAGCATTTTCCGTTCTTGAGTTATCAACTGAACTGGTAAATTAATTTTCCATGTTTTTTTTCTTTTTAGTCATACTTTGCTGTAAGACCAATAGCATTTCTTTTAAATGTTCATATATTCTCAATAACATCTTTTAGTTAAGTATGGCTAGGAGAGAGAATTAAGCTTAAATAACCTTTAATTGGCCTTTAACAATGCATAACACTATGATCTGAGTTGTGGGCGTATACATAATGGTGTTCATCACCATACTTAACTTAGTACCAATTATATATCATTTCCCAGCACTGTTATTCTGAGAAGGAGCTAAAAGAAATAAGTTTAGCATACAATACTGCATGTTAAAGAAGAATTAGATTTTAAGCCTTTCTACTCCTTATTGTTGTCATAACTTCTGCAAGAATTGTGTTTGGAGCAAATAGAAAAGAAAATTTTTAGAAATTAAAACTTTAGCAGTGCAGCAAATAGAACACATTCCCCATATTCATTATGCCTAATCATGCAGCAAACAGAAGCCTTTGAATACATGTTCCTTTCTCTCAAGCATATTTATTTTGAATTTTTTTTCAGGAGACATGTGCTGTCTTGCTGGAACAGTGTCTGCAATGCGTAGAGTCTAAATTTTCAAACAACACAATAGACGAAGCTACTGGAAACATGACTGTTGGGTTCACCCCTCTCTATCCACCCTCTGCCTCTGTGCTTTCCAGCTTGGGCCTAGTGATTGATGGAAGGACTCTAGCTTATGCCCTGGAACCTACGCTAGAAGATAAATTTCTTGCACTAGCCAAGCGATGCCGTTCAGTACTGTGTTGTCGCTCTACCCCACTCCAAAAGAGCATGGTAGTGAAACTAGTCAGAGACAAACTCAAAGCAATGACCTTGGCAATAGGTAAATACCTCAGTTTAAACTAGCCTGTCTTGAGAGTTTTGATTTTTTTGACTTCCAGTAGGACCCTTCCAGCTTCCTCACAACTGAAGCAGACTTCCAGTTTTGTCTGAAAACATGTTAGACAGCTCAAACATATTTATTCTAACTTATTTAATGAAAACCAAAATAGAACTCTGAAGTAGTATTTGGGATTTCATCCTACAGAAGTTAGGTAATCAGAACCCAGATATGCTATGAGATTTTGACATGTCTGAACACAGCTGTGAAGACCTGGGTTAGCTGATGCTGTGCAAAGCACCATTTTGCAATCACTGTATTGCACAGAAAAAATGCTATGCTCAGTACTGTTTTGTCCAATCATGCTTAAACTCAAGGTTCTGTGTTTTTTGTCATGAATCAGCCATTCAGCACAGGGTATGACTTGACCTTGTTAGAACAGAGAATGGATTTACGACTGACATCATACCAACACCTACCCTTCTTCCCAGCTAATCACTCAATTGGCGAAGGGGCAGTCAGCCTGTCTTAAATTTGACAGGGTCTTCCATGTTTCCATGATTTTTACACAAGAAAAGTCAACCAGCTCTTCTTTCCCTATCTGAAATGTAGGCTCTTGTTGCATTAGAAGATATGATTGCAGCATATTTTGTCACAAACACACTTGCTTTCATCTACCTGTATTGGTTAGTCATAGCAGGAACACATGTGGGTTGGACCAGCCCATGAGTAACCCTAAGTACATGTAATAATTGCCAGACTCGTGTCACACCCTCATCACCAAACATGTGCTGATTATCATAATCCTCATGCTTAATGTATTATATCTTGCTCAATTATGCCTCCCTCCTACTGAATTTTTATCTGTGGCTGACTGACTGTGGACATAACCATTTGCATATGTTGTAAAAAATGTCTGGCTCCTTTACTTGAATTATCCAGAATGCTTAAAAACACTAGTTTTAGGAGACTGGGCAGCCGGTATTTTCATTCTTTCTGAGCATCTTGAGCCTAGGAATTGAGCACAAGCTCCTGTTCTGGCTTAAAAACCTAGCTGTATGCATCTTTCCTTTTGACCAACATGAGCTAACTCGGGGCTATGTCACACAGTCACAAAGACGTCAGGCGATCGGATACCGCTCTTATGTGTGCCAACAACAGGGAAACTGGGGAGAAGTGATGTACACCTCAGCCACTGAAGTTTTAAAACCAAGTGTCTTGTCATCAGCTAATAGGGTCTCATTTTCCACTAGTACATCATTTGTAAATTTAAGAGGTTCAGAATAGATACACGTCTCATTCTGGTATCCTTTCTATGGCACCTATCACTTGTGGTATCGTGAGTGGAAGCAGAGCAAGGAGTGGTAACTGTGCAACCATTCCAATTAAATCTACCAGTTATAGTAGATTTAATGGTAGATCTTGGACTGTAAACCCTAGTCTCTTGACTTTCTCTTTCATTCATCTACTTTTAAATTTTTTTTATTTATTTGTACTGTGTAGACATCCTCATTGGCTTTAGGCCTCCTTGCACATATAATTCTTAGTCATACCTGATTGCAGGCAGACAGTTAATCAGGAAGCAGAAGTATTGAGAAGCTCATTCTCAGCCTTCCACTGTTTTACTATTGGTGCAGTTCAGGCCCAATACTTGAACTAAAAAGAGACAGATTCGGTTTATTTTTACTTTTCTATGATAAAAAGGTCTACAAAGATCACAATGTCTTGGAAACTTTGCCCTTTGAACCTTATATTCCAAAGATATATCCTTTTCTACCCCACATCTCCCTTAATAAAGCCACCAACACTTAGTATACACTCCCCTTACTCTACTCAACCATGAGTAACAACTCAGTAACAACTGTTTTTCCTTTGATTTGTTGCTGCTAAGTGTTCCTGGTCTACTAGTGACAACAAATCTGTATTTTGTCATCTTTAGGTGATGGTGCTAATGATGTCAGCATGATTCAAGTGGCAGATGTTGGTGTGGGGATCTCTGGTCAAGAAGGCATGCAGGTAATGTTGCTCATTCAGTGGAAGGCACTCCTATGAAGGGGTGAAACAGGCACTTCCCACAGGTCAGATTGATCAAGCTGCCTCTGGGATAGTCAGCACAAATAAAGGAGAAGGAGCAAGTTGTGCTGAGGGGTGCCAGTTGTGTTTCATAAGGGTGCTTTCAGCTTAGGTTTGAGCTTGTGCTTGTTCTCAGATCTGTGGTGAGTTTGAACACACTATCTCAGAAAGTTCAACTTACCGGATCCCTCTAAGCAATATGATTAAAGAAATAATTAGCTAAATACTGGTTTAAAGGAGGAAAAAAGCTCAGCTATGCATTATTTAGGAAATAAAGGTTCATCTTATTCTGGCTTTTATTCTTCTCTCTCCTATATTGCTTGGGTATACTTCTGTGGAGTGGCTGCACACGACAATACAACTCATGCAGCTTATTTGCATGTGTGGTGGTGGCCCTTAGCCCAGCCACCCACACATCTCACTCACTCAACCTATTCAGACAGCAAAACAATGAAGAAAGAGGAAATTGCAGCCCTTTGCAGAACCACTGCTCCCTACACATTATACCAAGAGTTGGTTTTCTCCACGTTTCCTGTCACAGGGAACAGCAGGATAAGGGAACTTGCCTTGTATTCTTCTGGATGCATTCTGCCCCTGATTAATGTATTTACCACTGAATAAGAGGCACTTCTCTCATCCCCAGAAGAGAGGATATGTATGTATGGAATGTATTATCTATTACCTCCGCCTCCTCTACTGCTAGTGCAGTTCAGTTGCCACATTAGTACCAGACATGGCAGTAAGATGCAGAGAATGAGGAACATACCTCATTTCCACAACCTACCCTGTATTTGGGCAGACTGACTGCATGAGAAAATAGAATAGTTGAGTATATGTCAAAAGAGCTCTTCAGAGAAAGTGGGAAGTGTTTCCATCCTGAGGACCTGAGCAGATGAGCATGCTCCTTAACTTAGTTACCAGTGGGTGGTTCTCTGACCCACATTGCATTTTTTGCAATGCTGGATGGATGTTTTGCTCCAAAGAGAAGAGAGGCCTCCTTCCCACAGTACACACGTTGGCTATGGAGTTTTATTCCATGGGACTGTGTTAATGCTATAATTTATTTATTTGGATCAACACACAAACTTATGAAACAAAAATTTAAGTGAGCTATGAACTTGGGTGTCAACTTATGCATTTTCTGGCATGCAGATCACCAGAAGCTAGGACAGTACACTGGAGAAAAGTCAGTAGAGATTTTTCTTATTTATTCATGCACTTTTTCAATGTGTATGAATCCTTGAATCCTCTCTTGGCCATTCTTGAAGCCTGGATACTAGGGAAGACAGGGTTCAGCCTGACCCAGCAGAGCACTTACACTTGTTCTCCTTCTTCTGATCATCCAGTGAGTTCAATCAAAGTAATCTCCAGGGCGAATAAAAGGCCATCAGTGCACTTCAAACAGACAGTTTTCAGGGCTGTAATCTGTTAAGAATGGTTCTCCAAACATGTTAGCAGCTGTAAATTAGACTCAAAAAAACCCTACTGTAAAAATATTCAGATACTCATTGTGCATATGGCATCCCAGCCATAGACCTTGTGAGTCTGACTTTGGTGGCTGGAGAGAGCAGGAGAAAAGGAATTCTTGGACTAAGCTGATGCCAAGTTTATTTGTTGTTCCTCAGCCTTCATCAGGCTCTGAGAGTTCTGCATGACTTCTGCAGTATCACTCTGCAGGCAGTACAAATTCCAGAGAGCCCAGAGAAGACTGGTTTTGTGGGACCCCACCAAGCCTATCAGTTAAAAAAAGTCTCCCCCAAACTGCTTGGTCTTATCATCTCTTTCGAACTTACCAGCTCTTGCCACCTATGTATTCAGATCATTTTTTTTTGCTAATGCAAACATATAGTGCTTGTAGCATTTTTTTTGACTCCTCTCCCCTTTATGCCACTTTCAGTTGAGCTCATGCACTTACAACAACCAGTCCTCAAATGCCCCTGGCCTTTGCAGTTATTCAGATCTGAAAGCTATTTTCTCATTAACTCATTAAACTATCTGTTTTTTTCTAAATGAAAGTTTAACAGAGTGGAAAATGTTTATAGATCCCTTCCTTTTCTGCCAGGTTCTAAGGAATCATGCAGAACTCTCTACTATAAACAACTGTCAGATTCGTACACACGCAGGTACTCAGAAGGCGTTGAGCATTGAGATGTCCAAAACAGTAATACTCTCTGATTCATTTTCCTTCCACATTCTATGGAAGCATGTGGAGCATGATTCACTTTTTCCTGTGAAAAAGCTGGAAGAAAAAAATAAAACGTGAAAATCGAGGGGATATTTTGAGACTAGGTAAACATGCAAATGTAATTGGATAACACTATCTTCCTTACTGTGTTCCTCACTGCAATAAAAATGGAATAAAAAAAGAAAAATATCCTGACACTTCTCACAGTGTGCTGTGAAGTACTATGTTAGAAGCACCATCGAAGCCAGCGGGTTTGTTTTGACATTGGAATAGGCTGAGATGGTGTGAAGGACAAGGAAGCAGACATAGCATAGCTCTGTTCTCCTCAGACTGCAAGATAGCTGTATGTCTGCAAGACAAATCAGACTTCTGTGCTGGGTGGTTATAACAAGTGTGTCTCAGTACCTGAGAAATCCTAGAATGTGTCAACATATTAAAAAAATGTCTCAGTGCTTATATACATCTACTTCTTAAATTGCAATGCATTCCTATGCCTTCTCTTGCATACTGTTTTAAAGTTTATTTTAATAGCTTATACAAGCACTTACTTGGGAAAACGGAGCCCTTATGATGATTTACCAAGAAAGGGAATTACAAAAACTTAAAAGGAAAGATGTCTCATTTAAAAATACAGTCAAAATATACCCAGCAGAGTGTGATATTGCCCCTTTGGAGGTTTTCACCTTTCCTCATGTTTTTGCCAAATTGTGAAAAGAAAGATGATACCAAAATAGGAAATTAAATGTAAAACAATATTAAATGAAATCTTAGTGTGATCCTAGGGCTAAGGAAAATCATGAAATAGCTATGATAACACAAGAAGGTCTCATCTAGATGTACAGTACCCTGAAATTTAGTCAGAATTAGAGAGAAACTGGGTGATTCATTTTGTCAGTGTGATCTGACAGTCTGCACAGTCCCCTGGTAGTCTCATCTAGTGTATTTTTTTTCATATACAGTTATAGAAAATGCGCAATTTTAAAAATCCCTCAAAATCTCAGGACAGCCCAGTAAACTTCATAAACCAGCATAGCAAATGTAATTAAAACTAATCTTTTTATTGTTTTGTCTTTTAATGTCCAGTAATTATGATGCAACCACTTAATTGTACTTTTCCATTTTATTCTTTGGAAATTCATTTTGCCCTCTAAGCATACTGTAGTTTTCACAGAGAAAGATGTTACAGCCACCAAGATGTTCACACATAGACCCTGAGCCTTCATGCTCAGGCAACTGCCACTGCCAGCCTTTCTCCCTCCTCTCGCCTTTTGCTGTTGCTTTTCACCATCTGGAATGTAGACTGTAATCTTTGGGCGACGACCAGGTCGCATCGCATGTTCTGCCAAACTGCTGGGTTTGCTCACAGGTATTTCAAATCAAAGGAGCAATAGCTGCCTTTCATGTGCGCTGTAATGGATTTCATTCCTCATGAGTACAGTTTCTATTGACTGTATGAGTCGAGAAGATGACTAAATTCATTGTTGTTGTTGAAAGTGACGCTTTACAATAAGGATTCCAACTTTTCTTTCATTTAAGGCGGTGATGGCAAGTGACTTTGCAATCCCAAGGTTCAGGCATTTGGAGAAGCTTTTGCTTGTTCATGGCCACTGGTGTTATTCTCGACTCGCCAACATGGTGCTGTATTTCTTCTACAAAAATGCAGTAAGTGTTTGACTTGGAACCTTTGTAGCACCACATGTTTCCAGGGTTTATTTTGTGCTAAGTGAGCATTAGGTCAGCCTTAAAATGGTTTATTTGCGAAGAAATTTGCAGAGTTGAAAGACAGCTGGCTGCCATTTGCAGAAATACAGGACCCACTCCATAACAGCTACAGTGTGCTGCTGAATGTGCAAATTAGGTAACAGAAATAACAAGCACTGCTTCAGAGAAGTTTCTTTATAAAGTAGTTTTGCAGAATTTAGTTGGTTAGATACGGGAGTCTGTAATGCCAAAGCCACCAGCATTGGTCCAAAGTAGTGGCTGAATGTGTTTTCTCTTTCTGACCATATCTCATCATTGCTTATGAATCGCTGCACATATTCCCTAGTGAGTTGAGATAATTTGAGTCCTTTCTGTGTCTCAGATGCAGAAACTGGGAAGTTGTTTTCCTCATTTATCTTACACCCAACTAAGCAAAAGAGTGCATTAGCAAGGAAGCACACCATGGTAAAGAACAGACAAGGGATCTGTATTTCCTCCCTGGTGTAAGAAACAGGAGTGAATCCAGTACTGGGCATTGAGCCACTGGCAGCTCAACTCCTTCGCCTCAACAAAGGCCCTTTGCATTGATCTTGAAGTACAAAGATGATTGATTGAAAACTGCCTAACAAGACAACTAAGAACTCCACCAGCTGGGTGGCAGTCACTGACAGGCACATAGATTTGCTCACTTGCAACAGCTGCAAATCACCTTGGGAGCAAGGCATATGAAGAAGCAGGAAAAAGAGGAGAACTAGACCACTCACACCTCTGTTTGCTCCAGAGGGCAATATATGAATTGTGTGCAGGAGGCTGGATTTTATCCTCAGTATCAGAAAAAAAAAAAAAGTAGCTTTCAGTTTTGTAAAAGTTGCTTTCCAATTTTAATCTAATCCTCCGTTTTTATCAGGAGAAAACTATAATTTGCTCAAAATTTTGAACATCACAGGAGTACCTAAGTGTGTTAAAGAATTAATAAAGCATCTTTGTGTTAAAACAAGCATGTTAGAATGCCTTCTGTGGTCAGACCAGAAACTGCATGCAAATGTCCTTCCAGACACAGAAGAAAGAAGGGACTTTGCGGTCTGAGGTGCTGCCTGAGTCAGAACTAGCAAGCAGATTCAAGTAATGCTGCACTGAGTGGAGAGACACCAGCTGAAGGACAGCAGTGAAATATGTGCCGGTGTTCAAAGGCCTGAATTTTAAGGCTTGATCCTGAATGATGCCGAACATCTGTACTCCCACCCGCAGTGCTGGATATTTCAAGATACCAATTGACGGTATCAAATCTGAACTTCCAAGAAGTGTATGCATAGCCATCTTATATCAAAATAATAGCTAAAAAAAACAGAAGTAAAAAACATAAGACATTCCAGCAATAAGCAGTCAGAGATGCCATTTATACGTCTACATTTTTGTTCAGTTTTTTAAAATCTTCCATTTTCTTTGGTACAACTCCCCTTGATTACAAGTATTATTTTTTATGCCAGTTTTAGTAAGACATTTTCAGACGCTCTCGCCTCACGGCTAGAAAATAACTGAGAAAATCTCTTTGTGTTGGCTGTGTTTTGACACCCTTTAGAGCTTTCTGAGAAATACTTGTTGCTACTGACTCTAAAGCTGTAATTGGGTATCCAGCATGTAGCCATGAATATGTCTGACACAGTGCCTGCCCTGAAGGAAAGATTATTATAAAAGGAAATGTATGAGCACCTGATCCCTTTGCAAGGAGACTATTCTGGATGATTCTCCACAGAGACTTGAGATAGCTACACTGCAGATGTTCTGCAAGTTTTCTGTTTCTTCAAGTGTGTTTTTTGCCATTTGTTCATACTATGAAATTCTCCGTTCTCCAGTAGAACCTGCTTAACTCAAAGTTTAAACTCCACATTGCTGCAAAAGCCATTTGGAAACTTCGATGACTTATACAAAAAGCTGTTTGGCTTGGTGGAGACGATAAAAATACAAGTAAAATATAAACTAATAGAAATATATGAGCTTGATGAAAAGGGATTTCATGTAAACAAAATTCTACTTCCACAAGCATGCACATCTTCCTCTTTAGACATTATCTCTGCAAGACAGCACTGAACATTTTTTGACATCCTCTTCATTACCTGAGAGATTCTGTCTGGGACCACATTTCATAAAACAGTCTCATCTGGCAGGGAAAGAAAGGAAACCTTTTTTATTTAAAATCTTTACCTAAATTTGTTTTGTCTTATTCAGGGGGGTAATGCACAGAAGCAAAAGAGAACATGTTATCTGAAATTGAATTAAACACTTATTTAATACAAAATAAAATTTCAGGGGAAAAAAGTCTAATTTAAGCTTGGCTGCTGAAATTTCATTTGTTTGTACAGCTTTCTTCAACAGTACTGCTGAGACCCATACTAGAGGTGCAAGTAAAATTTTCAGCTGACTGTATTTTAATCAAACTACCCATTTTTGTCAGAACCAAACTGTTTCCAAGAGAGGTTACTATTAGCAAGGCTCTAGAGAGAAAATTTCTTAGTTCCTGGATTAGCTGCATTTTCTTTTATTTTAAATGAGTGAGAGAAAGGTATCTAAACTTATGTATTTATAGCAATTTCTTTTTGAGAAATAACGCAAGGAATTTTGTTTGGTTTTGGGTGTGGAAAGGAAATAATTTTCTAAATATGTTCGATTTTGGAATGAAATTGCCATGTCCCACCCAACTGTACTGAAGCTTTGGTAACTCAGTTTGGGCCAGAGGAAGATATTTTTCTTGAAAGGTATTTACAGAAACATTTCTAGAGATGATCCTTAAAAAAATACTACCATTTAACTTTTAATAGGTTAATTTATAGTATGAGCTCGCAAACAGTGAGATGTATGTTGCCTCTGATATACAAGCCACTTCAATGTAGTATGCAAACATTACCCGAGCATATGTCTACCATATATATACACAAATATATATATATACGTTTGTGTACTGCAGGACTGACCTTCTTACGGTGTGGCAATTTCACTTCACAAGATAGGCTTACTTTCTTTACAGCAGCTTTCACTGACTAAGCAGACCATAGACATTTTTTCCTCCTGTGTTTAAATTTCAACGACATTTTTGCGCACAGATAGAACAGATCTATATTTTCCACTGTATATCTAAAATTCGTGAAGGGTTAATGTTCTCCACCTAGCTGAAAGCTTTTTGAGAACAGAATGCAAAAAGAGGAGGAAGTGAAAGGAAAGGTCATGTCATTTCCCTTCTTCATGGTTAAAATGAGGAAAACCCTTGAGGAACAGTTTCCAACATTTTTCTAGTTGCCTTTCGTTTAGTGTTAATCACTTTACAGAGAATAATAAAAATTGTAGTTTTAGGAGAACCAAGCCTGGAAGTTTATTTCCTTTTCTTGGAAGCTGCCTGTCTTTTCCTAGGCCTCAAATCCTCCATCAACAGGTGAGGTTAGCACCTCTCCTGAGCCCTAAAACCCTCAAGATTCTTCATGCTGAAGAGAGTGTAGAAGAAATCAGTTGTGTAGTTTGTTTTTTTTTGGGTGATTCCAGCCCACCTACACAAACCATCCCCCTGCAGCTGCGTATGCAGATGATTTCTTTATAGAGCTGAAGAGTAAGGGAGACTGAGAAATCTTTACAGCACTGCTAATTTGCTAAATGTCAAAATACAGAGATAGAATAGTTAAGACAACTTTTCTAGACCTTACAGTTTAATCTTCCTTGCTGCGGCTGGTCTCGTGTTGGCCTTGCTAAAAAGCTTTTCATTTATCTATTGTAGACCAGAAAAGCCTCTCAAAACATCTCAAGCCAGCAAAGGATATTATTATGGAAATGTTTGTTCTTATAATAGTCATGTGAGTGCTATGACATCAGTATTCATATACCTAGAGGTCAGTGGTGGTTGGGAGAGCTTTTTACAGTTAGTTAAATTGCACCTCAGCATTTCACTTGAACCGAAAGTTAATTTTATGTGAAGTCATCCCTGATGCCTGAGATCTGAGGTTCCAGCAGCACAAAGGCTTGCAGGCATGCCAAATGTTTGCATCTTAGCTAAGAGGTCCATACATCAGGAAGTGAGTTAGACTAGGTATCCTCAGAAGGATTGTTCATAAGTTTAGCATTCATAGATAAGTCCTTGCAGAAACTGAAATTGGAATCGTTTCAGAACACAGTGGGATGATGATCCTCCTTATCTTGTTGTATTTACAAAACATCATTTTGTTTCAGATGTTTGTGGCCCTTCTCTTCTGGTACCAGTTCTACTGTGGATTCTCTGGCTCATCAATGATTGACCAGTGGTATCTCATCTTCTTTAATTTACTCTTCTCTTCTCTTCCACAACTCATCACTGGTGTTCTGGATAAGGATGTGCCCGCTGAAGTGTTAATTGCTGTACCTCAGCTTTATAAAAGTGGACAGAATATGGAGGTAAAAACTTCTTGCTTATTGTGATTTCTTTACTAAACATCTTTAGTTTCAACTGAAAACCAACCCAGGTCCCAAAGGCTAGATGACTGATAAAAACAGTCTGAGAAGTCAGTATTATTATTTTGTGATATTTCTTATCTGAGTCAAAATGTCAAAAGTATGCTTAAACAAAAAATGAAACCAAAACATAAACAAAACCACCCCCCTTCCAACAAATGAACAAAAAACCCCCAATCAGCTGTATTTTTAATATGTGACGAGAGAAGGCTGGATGCTTTAAGTCAGTCTAAGCTGAACACCTCCCAGGCTCACAAATAACCATAAAGGTAAAACAGATTGCACCTTGCAGCTTAGTGCTTTCACAGAATAACCTCAAAGTACTTACTCAAAACTTCAGGCCCCATCCCTTTACAAACAGTCTGAAGAGAAAGATGGCTTTGGGAGTAAGCATGGTCGATAGACTTAGTCTCTGAGGGAGGTAGTCACCAGCAGATGACAGATTCAGCTGAAATATCTGTTGAAAACACCTCATCCTCACCTGCTTGAATTGTACAATGAAAACAGAAGGAATTCCAGGAGGGATTCAAGCCAAACCATTTCTGGTAATTACAGGTACAGTGTACTGTGGGAAATCTTGCTGCTTGGCAAAACTATCCATACAGAGACATTCCTTCCAAGGAAAAGCCTTCTTAAAAGTGTCTGACATTGTGTCTTCTGAGAGGAGACAGTGAGTGTTTTTTACCTCTAAGTGTACACCTACATTTGGTACCCCACACATGTAGTGGCATTGTAGACACCGTCCTGGAAACATGAAAAGAGCATTTTAGTGTAACTTATTTTTAGTCTGTTAGTCCAAGTTCTGTCTTTTTCATCTGTTGTTTTCCATTTTCTATATTTCTTCTGTTCCAGTGCATTGCACTTTAAAAATCTGTAATATTAATACCTTCCTTTCTTGCATATTTTTAAGGTGATAGAAATCTTGTAATGGCTTAAGCTTGTTGGGAGGTTGTGTCTATCTTCAGCTGGCAAACTGAGAACTCTCCCAGGTTCACAGTACAATTATTTCTCATAGACAAGCCCAGAGATCACTCTAAGGTTTTTTTGGAATCTATTGGTCATATTCTTCACATAATTACCTAAAAAGGTATTTTAAAAACTTAAAAATCCTGCTTCAGGTAGGATCTCTTTCAAAAAATTATCACCAATTTGAAGCCTATAGAATTACAGAATAATTTAAATGGCTCTGGAGGCCATCTGATCCAGACCCCTGGTCAAAACAGCTTCAAACCTAGATGAAGTTTCTCAGGTCTTTAACTAGTCTAGTTTTGAATGTCTCCAACAGTGGTAATTCCATAGTCCCTCTGAGCAACCTGATGCAGTAATTAACTACGTGTTAGTTCAGTAAGCTAAATATCACCATAATTTTTTCCAAGCATCTTTTAATTCCCATTTTTAGGCTGCACTGATATTCTCCATAAAGGGAAGGAGCCCTGATGAATCTAGTGGTTTGAGATGTAGACTATATCCCAAAATTAAATAAAACTTTTGCCATTTACAAACTATTTTTTCTTATATCTGGGTACTTTATATGACCATCCATACCTCTGCAATTGTATAGTTCTTTAAACCAAAATGTTAGTTTAATATTGTTTTTAGCAAGCAATTTTCTGCACATGCATAGAGATATATGTATGTATGTTTTATGTACATATTTGTAACATATCATACATTGATACATGAATTACCACTAAAGCTTGACCTTGTGTATCTTCTTCTCTAAGTATATGTGAATTTTCTGGTTTCTCTTTTGTGAATAAATACTCTGTGCTTGTGTGTATGTGATGTAGAAGCCATTTATTCATGTTCTTAAAACTCTCAGAGCTCCTCCTGAAATCAGCAGTCTAACTGTAGTGCATAAAATTGGGCACATTCATAAGTGTTTCCTGGCCTGAGCATCAGTTTACACCCTCTGCCAGGAAAAAAAATAAAGAAAAGAGGCAAATTACTTTTATCCCAGAACAGAGTGACTTGCAGGTAGACTCTTCAGGCTTCATCCCCCAGGTTAGCTGAGTGATTGGTGAAGTTATGAAGGTATTTGCCCAAGCCCTTAAAACTGCCCAATGAAATATACCCCTCAAAATAACTATCCTGGCAAATAGCATTTTCATTATGATCTGATTTTTCTTTTTTTTTTTTTTAATGGCACAGGAGTACCAACCACACATGTTTTGGATGAACATGATTGATGCTATGTACCAAAGTCTGGTTTGCTTCTTCATTCCCTATTTTGTAAGTGTTTGGTTTAAGCCTTTCTGTTTTAAGCATTTTGAGGAGAACTGGCAATACAGCTTAGGCTAAGTTCTGTCTCCTTTCTTACAGACTTACTATGATTCGGAGGTGGACATCTTCTCCTGGGGAACTCCCATCACCACAATAGCTCTTTTCACCATCATACTGCATTTGGCTATCGAAACCAAAACTTGGGTAAGGTACCCGCAGCCTACACTGAAACTCACTGGCATGTACATAATTCTTCTCTTAGTACTATCTTTAAAAAACAGAAGATTGTTGTTTCTTTCCCTCAGCATATTCTATTTTTAGTAAGCATTTTGAACAAACATGAAAAAGGTTTTAAACTGTGATCTGCAAACAGCTTTGTAGAGTTTTATCTATAATAAGAATTTTTAAGTATACAAGGTTCTAAACTCTGCTTTGCATGGATTTGACTCCAGAAATTAAGTTTTAATTAAGAGTCACAGCAAATTTCTCAGAATATAAAGATTCATTATACTTTTGTTGTTGTTTTTTTTTTGTTTTGGTATAGACTTTTCTCCACTGGTCATCTTGCATCTTTAGTATCATTTTATTTTTCTTTGTGGCTCTGGTTTACAATGCTTCCTGCCCAGTCTGCCATCCTCCATCCAATCCCTACTGGACTATGGAAAGGCTGATGGGAGACCCTATATTCTATTTCACTTGCATTATATCACCAGTCGTTGCATTGCTGCCCAGGTATTGTATCTTCTCTCATATCTTTTCTCATATATGAAGGCACTTTATGCATGTGATTGGGAGGGCAAGAAACATTGCTTTTTCCACTCCCTCTCTTTCATTTTGCCTTACCAGCCAAATCAGTTTTTTTCAGCAGCTGATTTTATGAAGCCAGGTTGTCTAACCTATTCTGTGCTCCTGACCACAAGAAAAGACCACAGCTCATGGCCATAGACCGCAGGATCGGGATAATTATAGACTGTTGGTTGAACTTCCTGGCCATGCAGAGATTTGCTACCCTATGAGGTTTTCTGTGATGCTTCCGGATTCAATCCATCCTCACATAAAGTGCACAGTACAGAATTTCTGATAGTATGTTGTAGACCTACTTGGTTATTTGTGGATGTAGGAGGCTGATTCCCATTGCCTTTGATTCCTCACCAGGAAGGATGAAAGACTGTGTGTAATCACAAGGTGGATCACTGGCTAAAGACATAGATTTATTACTCTGCTTGTTATTAATCAAAATATTAGCATAGCACTCAGAGCTTTCCATCTGCAAGCTTGCTTGTGTCAAGCATAAGAAAAACATATAGAACATTCTTATTTTTCTGTGTTGTACTTTTGTCTTGAATATTTTCTCTTAATAACATATTGGGTATTTCCTTCTTTCATTTCTTTTCACATGCACATTCTCCTCTTGCAGATTCCTGTACAGAACCCTTCAGGGAACACTATTCCCAACCCAGCTTCAGCTTGGACGCCAGTTGAGTAAACTGTCCCCAGAGATTCGCACCCAACTTCTGACCAAGTTGAATGTAAAGGAGACGATACGTCAGACACAACCCTTTGCAGACAGTTTCTCACCAAGCCTTGGCTCAAATGCTAGTGATTGTTATAAGGCTAATAACCAAAGCACACCTTTGCCAACATCTCCTCAAACAAGTGAGTCACTTTTCCAAGAGCAAACAAAGGCAGAACATAAAACAGATCAGACTGTGGCTGTCTCTCCCCACGGTGCTGTATTGTATGGGGAAAACAAGCTCCCCTCATCAGCAAGTAGTCTGGAAAGGTCCATGGGATTTCATGAAGTTAGATGCGGCACTTCAGAGGTGGAGTCGTTGCCTGTGGCAACAACATTCCCATGGAGCTCAGCAGTCGACCAAGCAGACTTCAGTTTGTTGAAGTGGATCACATCAACTCCACTGTTCAGTCACATTGGGACTGTTTTGCAGGCATCGTCAAGCAGTTTACAAAATGAAACACAGGACAGTATGTGTGTGCTTGGCTCTTCTCTGCATGTGGACTTCAAAGGCTTAAAAGAACAGAGCTCAAATAACTTGCAGGACAAAATGAAAGGAACCCCAACTGATCACTGTAAAAATGACAATTCCGAGACCACCTTTTTATGATGTGGGCCGTAAATATATTTATATATTTTCTATTTGCACACATTTATAGTGAGATTACTCTATTTGTTTCCAAAGGTGAAACAGAAGATCAAAGGTACAGAATGATTATTTAAGAATGTTTAAATACAGTATATTGAAATAAGAGCTTTAAATATGAAAAGAAACACTTGAAAGTTCCATATATTGTTTTATTTTTTCATCTCATTTTGTAAGGAAATGCCATCTCCTTGTTTTTCAGATGCTTCTCTTTTATTCTGACACATACTGTAAAAGCAAAGGATCTATCTACCATATTCAAAAGGATTAGATTCAGCAACAATTATTGATATCATTATAGGCCATTTAGTAATTAAGGAGGAAAACCATGATAATAAAGAGTTACTGTATTCCATCCATCATTTGCTTGCCAGGGTGTTTTGTCACTGAAGCAACCCATTAAGCAAAGCTATGGAATTATTATACACCTCTCTGTAAATGTTAACAGTATCTTACCAACGCATTAATAATACTGGTATTTTATAAATGACACCATGTTCTGATATTGCAGCCATAGTATTTTATGTGTCATGATAAAACAATAAATAAATAAGCATCCATATTGCAAAATGACTTCCCAGTCTGGTGTTAATTGTAAGTCAGCCCTTCGCTTGGAGTAGGTAGCATTTGTCTGGGCATAGCCTTGCATCAGGCTGTTCAACTTCCAACAAAAAGCTGCTGCTTGTTTATGAGGGAGGATTTGGTGGCAAAGAACTGGTATATTGTGTCTGCTGTAGCATTTGAGGTGGGAAACCTGTGATCTGTGCTGGAGCACTACCATGAGTAGGCTGCTGTTGCTTAAGAGGTCTGTCCTGCTTGCTGCTGGGGTGGAGGACCGGCAGGGTGGAATTTTGTTAGGCACCTTCGCTGTTGTTTCAGCCAGGTTAAATCGAGTCCTTGGGGATGGTGAAGGGGAATGACCAGCTGCAAGGGTGCAGTGCTATGCAGAGTATTTGAGCCTGGTCTAAAGCAGGCTAGCTCCAGTCCCAAAGGCAGGGAGCTGCTTTCTGAGCTTACGCCTGAGCCATTGCTTGTGAATCACAAACTGCCACCGGTACGTGGGTGTGCAGCTGCACTGTGCCAGCCCGGTGGATCCTGGGGAGTTTAGCCTTGGAAAGCTGGTTGGTTCTTTCATACCTGGTCACCATGACCGCGCATGAAGCAGCTGCTGCACTTCTTTTCCTCATCACAAGTTTTTGGATGGCCTTTGCCTTCCTCGCCATCGGTTGTGTAAGGCCAGAACTTGTTCATGATATACTCTGTGCCTGGCAACCTGCCTCCCATGTGGATTGCCTCAGCATGGTAAGACACGGTGCCTACCATCTGTCACTTGCTAATCTACTCAGGATCTTTTTTTTTCTAAAGATTTATACACTGGCCTCTTTCCCAAAGGCTGAATTGATAATATGATCCTGTAAAATGCCAATGAAAGGGAGAGATGAAAGCAATGTAAATAAGAGCAGTCAGTCTGTAAATGTGTTACCCTGATGAAACATGACACATCCACACGTAGCTAAACTGCATTTTGGGATTAGAATTGACTAGAGACAGGGCAAAGACGCTAAGGGACTTGCTATTGCAGTCTCCTGTGAATAGCTTTTAGCACATGATTGAGTTGAAAAAAATGAATGTGAAGCAGAACCTCTTCCTTTTACCCTTCAGTTAAAGAGGAACATGGGTTTATGTGTGTAGATTTTAGCGGAGGAAGGCACACCTAACAACTACTTTGTTACTGACTGAAAACTCTTGACGTTGCTCTGCTTTATATTAATTGTGATAAAAATGGTACAGTTAGTGGGCACATGGTTTCCACAAAGGTAGGTGGGCAGATGCCAACACAAGCCAGGAGCCTCTGGGGTGTCGGTGTTGACACACACCCTCCAGTCACTGGGAAGGGAGCCTGCAGGACTCAGCTCAGCTGTAGACTGCCTTTGCAAAGGTCTCTAGTCGGGTGAGGTAGGCCCAGACATCTCTACTTGCTCTACCAGCCTTCTCAGTCTTGATAGAAACTCTGTTGGGATGACTTTGTAGGTAATTTTTTGCAAGGTTAGCTGGCTGTATTTAACACAGACTGCGCAAAGATTGCCATTGTAAATAACTTATCTGTGTGGAGCTTCAGTGTCTTTTAATGTCCGAGGGGAAATTGAATGCCACTTTGAAATGTGTAAATATTGCCATCTGGTTAGAAACCTTCATCTGCTTGTAAAACAGGATATCACAGAAGGACACAGTATCAATATGATGTGGGCAGAATTCATAGGTTTGCAGGGCGTTAAATTCAGTCATAGCAGGAGCTTACCAGGGATGTCACATGTGTGTGCCCTCTATCAGTTACTGCAGCAGCCTCAACAGCCTGGTGAGGCTCTCTCGAGCTTTTTGACTCCTCTGCATCTTTCCACAAGCAGGGTTGGTGTCCCACAGGCCTTCATGGGACTTACCTCATGCTGGCAGCAGAAAGGCCTGGAGCATCACTGGGCTTTTGCTCAGAGCTCTATGTCATTATATTCTTTTCAAAAAGAACCTAAATTCCTCTCTGGTCATGCCTTTGTGATACAAAATTCAGTTTAGTTGTTGTGCTTTCAGTGTTTCAAAGACTATTTGTGTAGGTAAGGCGTAAAAGGGTTCCTTTGGGACAGCGAGGTGTTCCTGCATTGCCAGATAGATCGGTTAAGTTGCCACTGTGAGTATAAAAGTTGTACATCTGCATCATATATTTAGGGAAACTGTAGATCTAGAACCTCAGCTGCTACAACCACCATAGCCCCTCTAATGTCTGCAAGCTGACTTACCCCAGCTGGGAATCAGGCCTCAATAATTGGTCTATTTTGTTGCAAAATAATAAAAAAAAATTCCTTAAAAGTATATTTTGAAATGCCTAAGGTGTAAATATTCCCTTCATACTAAAAGATAAAATATCTTTATTATGGCAGCAATCCTTAAAAAATGTATGAATTTAATCTTAAATAAACTAAGTAATCCTGCTGACCTTAATGGAGAAGTGGCCTCAGCAGGGTTGCTTGTGTGCCTACAGATAAATAGGAAAATTTGCCACACTGAGGCCAACATGTGCCAAATCTAAATAGTGAGTTACCTAGAGGCACAGAACTAAGTCAGTAGGATGTCAGGAAGCAAGTTGAATCCATTTTCTTTTGGGAAACACATTGTAAAATCATATATTTATATATATGTAATTTAAACCACAATTTTGAGGGGGAAAAAACCAAACAGATTTCACATTTTGAAAGAAAATATTAGGCAAACTAATTATTTACATTTTAAATCAGTTCTCTCTTCAGCTGCCAGAAGACAAACACATCAAAGCATGTTACTTGCTGGGCTTTAGTGCTTGTCAACATTTTGAAGCTGCGATTAATATTTGAAACATTTTAGCTAAATAAATACTAATTGCCTTTTGAAGCTGTATACATTGATTTTAATAAAATAGCAGTAAAGTTTTAAAGTTATTCCTGTTGGTGCAGTTGAGCAGTTGTTATATCAGGCAAAATAAAGCTTTAAATTTGTGAGGCAAATCCACAAAAAGCATGCAGCTATTTATTAAAAGATTCCACAAGGCAATTAAAACAATACCTGTGCTTGGTCTTTTACCAACAACAGCCCCCTGTACACTGTTTCAAATATTTGCAGTGAACTCAGCAAGCACTTCTACATCTGCTCAACATTGCTGGCTGAAGTAGTCCAGATGAAATTGATGACTGAGAAGAAGCGACTTGTGAATTAAGCATCACAGTGTTCCATATATCTTACTCTTATTTATGTGAACCAACTTCTTGGCGATTTAACCATTTTAAAATTTCTTCTGGATATGTTTTACAAACAGCCAGAACTCTTCTATCAGGTTGACACTCTAATCTCAGAAATCATATCTCCCACATATACCAGGGCACTAGAACAGGGCACATAAATGTCAAAACAGGAGGAAAACAATGCACCAATATGTTTCTCAAGATTTTCCAGCTATACATCGCTGCTCTGGGTGCCCAGACAGTCATGAACCTGCTTGCCACTCTCCTGCACAGGTTGGGAAACCACAACCCTACTCCCTGATTAAAATTTCCTCAGACCCTTTCAAATTATTCAAAGAGACTGCTCTTGCTTCTATTATATAACTTCTTCAACTACCTTGCACAGAAGCTTGACTTGTCATTTATTCACACCCAATTCACTGCCAAGGGCAGCAGTCCATGCTTGCTCCCAGTACATTTCCTGAAGGCTGTGCCCACTTAATCAGCAAGTACTGCTTTGTTATGCCTTGAGCCACCTTTCTAGTGTCATGATCACTTTTTGCTCTACTTCAGGCTTATACATCCTAAATATTATAGGCTGACCACCTGATGCACATACAGCAGATAGGTAGGATTTGAGGTTTATCCATTAAAATTGCTTTATGAAAGGGTTTTGCACAAATACTGGTTTCAGTATGTGGAGATGTTCAACTTAAACTCTGTCAGAAGTGCATGTGGTTGAATCATCTGGGATTGACAATTCATAAAACAAACATAAAATCTGCATCAAAATTTGAACTAAATAAATGAATTTTTAAAAGCCTCATGTTTTTGCAGCAGTTAGTTCTTGATTCAGACTGATCTGTGTCTTGGGCATTGTTCAGTCCAGCATTAAATTCAGCACTGTGCTTTTGTAACAGTGCAAGTGGCAGTTCCAGAAAATTATTCTGTTACAAGCCATGAGCTGTGATGGAGCAGTAGCAAGTATATGCCAAAGACACTGCAGAACCTTCTAGAGAAAGGGTCATGCAGATGTAGCAAAGTGGAGAAGGAAAGGCACTGTTGCATGCTATTCCTAAGTCCCAAGGCTGTTGGAGAGATGAGGGGATCTTCAGAGTTTTCCAGCCACATTGGTTTTGCCTTTGTGAAGGTTCTGCACATCTTCCTTTCTGCCTGCTGGTGGACTTTACTCCATGGGGCTTAAATTTCACTAGAGCTGCACCACAAGCGAATTTGACATGTTACTTGCAGCTGAGAATGGATAATGGGATTGGATGCCAAACTAATGATGACTCGGATGGAGGTAGGTTGGCACTTGCTTTGCAAACAGGAACATGCTGGCTGTGCCCTGGTCAGGAGCCTTCCCAAACCAGGGACCAGGGCAGGTCCCAGTACTAGTTCCAGTGTTCCTCCCTGTGTCAAAAACCAAGGCGGGAGCCAGAGCAGCGGGGACCCCAGTGCCCACCCGTGCACACAGGATGCAAGCAGCCCTCCACTGCTCACTAGGCTGAGACCACAAATTTGCTTGCGGTGTCAGGGAGAACTTTGGGCTGGTAGTGACTGGGAAGAGAAGCAGCAGATAACATGGCAGGGAAACTATCTGCTCCATGAGGAATCTCCTGTATATTGCATAAATGACTCCTTGTTTCTCTCCCATGCTGATATAAATCCTGAGCATTGGAAAGCCCCTGGGATGGCTGCACTTCTGGCACTTAAAGACACTATGGGGAGTCCTCTGCTGCCATCTGAAGGGGCCCCTTGAAGCACATATACATGATGTTGCTGCACTGTAGGTACAGGCACCTTTTCCATTAGCAATAGCTCCAGTGGTCATCTCATGTGCCTCTCCTGAGGGTTCTTCATGCTGAAGGAGACTGCATGATCACAGCCCATGTATCTTCAGTTGAAAAAAAACCAGCATAATGTTTTGCCCTGGCTTAAGAGTTCAACAGGGAAAGATGTAGAAGTGTCTCTAGGTCTGGAAAACCGTATCAAATTGAGTGTTTTCCAGCTGTCCTGGGCTGCGAAACCCTGTAGTGTATCACACATTCAGAGGGATCACTGGTACTTTGTTTGCTTCAAAATTTCCTGGAGTTTCCTGTGGGAGTGGCCACCCCTAAATCTCAAAATATAGAATTAGAAGCAGTTGTTGAAAATGGTAACAGTGCCGTGAAGAGTGTGCTTAATTTACATGGGAAAAGAGCAGTTAAAAGAAAGGACTAACTTTTAAGGAAGGTTTTTCACACAGCTGCATGAGGAATTATCTCTATTTTGAACAGCAGCTTCCGTGTGTCTTTAAGTACAGCTTTTTGCTCCGTGCAGTAATGTCTCCCTGATACATGAAGTCCAGCACTACATAAATCCTTTCAAGAGGAGGTTTAGCATATTATAGCCAGGGCAGACAAAGACAGCCAGGTCCTGCAGCCAGCTCTGCTGGTGGAAGGACTTTAGTTGGGTCACCTATAATAGTCCTGTTTCATCAGCCTATCTTGCATGCGCCTGCCTATGATGTAGCCCTGTGCAAGGTATGACTAAAGAAGAACCTTCTTAAAAGGAGATTAAAGACATCAACATTTAGCTTGGTCATGGCTGTTGCTGCAGCGTACCTGGAAATATACAATGCATGGAAATACACCATGCATGGAAATAGTCTCTTAGTGAACACAAAATGCTTGGAAGAGCCCTCTGAGAGACTGGAAAAGGTGTCAGTGAAGAGCTGGCACAAGGCAAACAAAAACCACTCAAACTGGGTGGAGTGCCTGTTCCCTCAACAGGGAGACGTGTTGGCACTTTAACTTCTCTTTATTATCTGGGCAGTTGCCCTCCCTAGCCAGGACAGAGTGCGGGTTTCCAGAGGCAGTGTTGACTCAAAACTGGACCAAGGGGCCTCTCACTCTGGCCCTGCAATCCTTTGACACAGCACTGCTGTAGCTAAAGTTAGCGTTTCCTGGCCCAAAATTCCCAGTGGTATATTATTCGTGCTTATTCATCACATTTTCCAAAAGCTGCAGGTTTTAAAGTTTCTGGTTTATTCCTGGACAACCTGTTTTACGTGCACAAAGGCACTGAACTGTCCTTGCAGCCAGACTTGCTTGGATGCAGTTCCCACCTTTCCACCCTTCCTCATTTTCCTCCCCAAAACACAATGCCCACAAAAAGCCACTTGGACTTTCAGAAACTCAAACCGTAACTGAGATATTGCTCACTATTTACACACCTAGAAATAAAACAGGAGTGTGCTAATGGAAACAGCAGAGATGCCTCTAGTTTAAGTAGTGTCTTGTCCAGCACGTCCTTCACAACCCCCCCATCTGCCCGCTGAAGGGACTGACACTGCTTCTTGTCCTATTTGTTATGTGCAAATGCTCCCACATTTCAGAGCAAGAAGGGGGATATTGAGCTTTTCAGCTTAAAAACCTGAAAATGCAAAGCTCTTCCTTTTTTTAATCAAAATGCTGATGAAAATATG
This sequence comes from Lepidothrix coronata, assembly GCF_001604755.1. Lineage (NCBI taxonomy): Eukaryota > Metazoa > Chordata > Aves > Passeriformes > Pipridae > Lepidothrix > Lepidothrix coronata. The sequence continues at coordinate 2,542,856 of NW_016690248.1, read as the reverse complement.
GGGGTTGTGTTTACTAAAAACCCAAATTACCAAAAAACTTTCAATCAGCCGTGTGTACTGTTAAAGCTCCATGAACTAATTTTATCCCAAGTGGGTTGGGTGTTTGCAGTTTGTAAGATCCCTGTCATTTCACAGACACAATTAACTTTGTAGCTGGTTTGTTGTACTAAACACCCAGGAATTCAATAGAACCATTATAACTGAAAGAAATTCAATATTCGGCTCCTTGTAAGACGATGGAAATAGAAAGTTTGAGTTGGTGTCATGCTGAAACCAAGGGCAAACAACAATACTACTGGAGGCACTGCAGGCAAAGACTCTCTCCCCTGGGTCCCTGTGGAAATTATCAAAATCAGTGAAGGTACCAAGAGCTTCAGATTATGTGAATTTTTCTGAGTTTTGGAGATTAAGAGTGAACTAATTCATGTATCTACAACCATCAAAACCAGGTGGAGCATTTTCTGCCCATTAAGTGTTGCTTTAAGCAAGGCCCACAATGCAAGGAAGCCAGGGTCTTGGATTATTCTGTGCTAAGGAGAGAAAGAAATATGTTGGATTTTCCAAAAATACCCCATGTGATTTTATCACATTCAGTTGGCTGCTGTTGTTGCCCATCAGCAACCACTACCTTGCCAGATCATCCAAGACTGAAGTCAAATGATGTCTCCCGTCATGAGGTTTTGGGGGTACATCAAATATCAAGAGGTTTCAGTGGACACCTCTGCCCCCACCGGTCCCCACTGGGAAGAGGTGACAGTGGAGGTGGGGGACCATTCCATCCCTCTCCCAGCCTCTGGCAAATCTGCACCTTCCCTATTGCACGGGGCACCTCCAGCCCCTGCGCATCTCCCTCCAGGGGCAGCAGCACAAGCAGAGGAAACACACAGAATCATAGAATCATAGAGTCAGCTGGGTTGGAAAGGACCTCCGAGATCATCAAGTCCAACCCTTGATCCACTACCACTGCGGTTACTATACCATGGCACTAAGTGCCACATCCAGTCTCATCTTAAAAACCTCCAGGGATGGAGAATCCACCACTTCCCTGGGCAGCCCATTCCAATGCCTCATTACCCTCTCTGTAAAGAATTTCTTCCTAATAGCCAACCTAAGCCTCTTCCAAATGCATTCCAAACAAGCACTCATGGACTCTTCTTCTCCCCCCAGCTCCCTGTTCTCTTCTCAGTCTGATATAAACATTCACTCAGATCTTGTTCCAGCCAATTTTACTTCTCTGTGTAGCACTACAGCAATTTCATCCCATGTACTGCAGCCAGGGTTTTTTCTTTGTCCCAGAGGTCCTTTATAAAAATAAAATACAAAATATCACATTTTTATGAGTGGAAGGGTGGTTGACAAGGGTCAGCTTGGGGACAGAAGCCCTCCTAACCCTGTGTACACCAGGAGGTGCTTTACCACATAAATTTTTATGCATAGGTGCACCACCTATATTTTCCATCCCCTGGCACCACAGAATGGAGAGAAAGGCTGCTAAAAAAATAATAAAAATCAGCCTGTCTTCTTCTGTCTTCCAGCACTGCTCTCTGAGTGCAGAAATTCTCCTGCTCAGCAGCCCTGCGCCATCAGCAGTTCTTCAGCTCATCATCCTCATCCATCCTCAAGGATGGGTCCACAGCACAGCCCAGAGGTCACTGTTTCCAGCTGGATCAGGCCAGGGGCAGCTCTGCTCTCCGGAGCCATTGGAACCCACTGCTGGGTTTTGAAGAGAAGAACATTTTGTTTTTCAAAGCAAGCACAAGGGAGCGTGCAGACTTCTTCAGTTCTAAATAATAGGCTCTTAAACACTACTTAGAGGTAATTTAGTGCTGTCTGAAGAAAGAGGCAATTTACATTTCCTGGTATTTGGAGCAGGAAAAAAAAAAACGAAACAAAAAACAGGAAAAATATGAGTGACTATATTACCACAGAGTGGGCTTTTTTACTTTTATTTTTTATTTATCACCTGCTTTAAGCCCAAAAAAGCCCTTGTATCCCTCTATTCCCAGTACTGACCTTCTTTTCCAGACACTTATTATCTACAAACAGAAAGTGCTTCTGCACAGAGGGAGTAAAAAAAAAGTTAATTAAAAAAACCCCTGTTCCATTAATTTGAAAGCGGTGTGGATATTTTAAACCTGTAACAAGGTGCCTCCATGTAGGAAAACCAGATTTTGCTCCTTACAAAGTTAAAATCTGTAATATTTTCAATTATATTTGCTTCAGATTTATGTGGAACTTATCCTTAAGAAACCAATTTGAGACAGGTTTATGAAGACCATGTAAAAGGTCGGGATATTTTTACACTACCGTTAATATGGAAAAATGCCGTACTATATTGAAATTGTTTTTCAAGCTTCCCAAAAAAGCACATGCACTGCTAGCTAACCCTATACCTAATTACTACTTTTGTCTCCTCTCCCCATTTTTTCAAGGGTCTGAGTTTCTGGGAAAGCTGTCCTCAGCCCAAAGGCACCAAGGGCCCCTTTAGTCTGCACAGGGGAATGGACACAGCAGGTGTTCATCTGGGTCAGGCTGTGTCAAACCTCCAAAATAAACTTCCAAAATAAACCTCCAAAATAAACCATCACACAAAGGCAAACTTGTCTGCTGCCTCCCACAGGTCATCAGGAGCTTCCCATGCGGGGCTGGTTCTAGAGCTTTTCCCTGGTAGTGCAGGGCAAGCAGACAGGCTTTAGACCAAACAAAGAAATAACACACAAGCCAGCAGAGAAAGAGTAATAGTGGGGGGAATTAATTTTGTTTCTAGCTTTACAAAATAAAAGAAGCCACAATGCTGATCAGTTTTAGTAAGGTGTTTTCTTTCTTTTCCTCTCCTTGATAACACGTGTGGCTCCACAAATCTTGGCATTCAGAGTCCCTCTCTCCAGTCCTTTATAGACCAGCTGAGGAGTGAACCATCTCCCTGGCCTAAATTACCTCAGTGACACGTATTCAGTCAACGGGCACAGCTGAATAAACCATCCCACTCACATTTAGCTGCCATCTCTGTACTAACCAAGGAGGACTGGTTGGGAAGGCAGCACCTTTCCCCTGCACCAGCACAGGCAGAAGGAGTAAATGAACTCTGCTTCAGTGTCAGGGCAGCAGGCTGTAGGGGGACATGACAGGATGCAGCAGAGTGCTGTTGGGTGCCACAGGATGCAGCAGAGCCTGGCAGGGTACAAGATGTGTGTGTGCTGCAGGTGCTGCCATGGGCTTTCCGGGCTACTGGTATGGACAGAATGCCACCCCTGCAGAGGCAGCTGCCATCTTCCCTGCGCAAATTCCTAGTGTGCAGATAAAAGCCCAGTGAATGAGCAGAGGAGCTGGGTATGCCTGTATTTGAGAGCCTGCTCTATGTACAGATGTCAGGTTTACTCCCTTATACAAAAACCTGCAGGGTTTGTAGGCAGGCCTCCGAGATATTTGTGTTCATGTCTGAGGCATATTTCTCATCTCGCTGAAAAGGGCAGCGCAACTTGACATCTCATTTTGGCACCCAGCATGGCTGTATCTTGTATTTGCAGGCCAGAGCAAATTGCCTCGAGGCCCGTGTAAGAGTTATAGACTGAACTGATCATCTATCAGACTACCAGGACAGAGGTTCCTTGCTTGTTTCAGCCACGTGCCCAGGAGGAAAACTGACTGATGACTCCCATTCAAACCATGAAATGAAACCCAGCAGGAACAGAGCAACTCTCCTGACTCATGCAACCTCTCACCTCACAGCCGAAAAGCGCCGACCACCTCTGCAGCCAGAAGTTCCCCTTCAGGAAGCACCTGCTGGCAGCCCCTTTTTGTATCTTCCACATGTGCTTGCTCTGTGGAGGTAAGAAGGTTATATCAAAGCACCTGCCATCGACCATCATCTTGGGATTTAGCACAGTTTAAGAAAGAAGAAAATAAAAGCTGGATTAGACACACAGGCTTAGACTATCCTAAAATTGAAGTTTTTTTGCTCAGCATGCAGCCTTTGCATCTGTGGAGATACACCCTCTCTTTTTACACCCCTGTTTTCACAATTATCCATCTCTTTCCACCAACCTGAGAAAGCACATTGTTTAAACGATGCAGCTGAAGGTAGCTGGGAAAAGCTTGACCCTTTCTTTTCCTGTTACTCCACAGGCTGCCTTAACTTGGGGACACTCCTCAATTTTTTTCCACAACTCAAAAAAATTTGTATGATTTTTTTGTTATTAAACTACCAGCACTTCAATTTGTTTCCCCTCAATGTATGAATTAATTTGGGCTTGTCTAGGAATATTCAGGTTTCTTTTTTTATTTCATATTGGGTTTTGCATGGCAAGGTTTTGGTAATGGGGGGGCTACAGGGGTGGCTTCTGTGAGAAGATGCCAAAAGCTTCCCCTGTGTCCAGTGGAGCTAATGCCAGCCAGCTCCAATAAAGACCTGCTGCTGGCCAAGGCTGAGCCCATCAGTGACAGTGGCAGGCCTCTGGTATAACAGATTTAAGAAGGGGCAAAAACCCCTGTGCAACAGCAGCTGAAAGAGAGGAATGAGAATACGTAACAGCAACAACCCTGAAGAAACTGAGGTCAGTAAAGAAGCAGGGAGGAGGTGCTCCAGGTGCTGGAGCAGAGATTCCCCTGCAACTCATGGTGAATCACAGGATCACAGAATATGCTGAGTAGGAAGGGACCCACAAGGATCATCAAGTCCAACTCTTAGCCTTGCACAGAAAACTGTGGTGAGGCAGCCTGTCCCCCTGCAGCCCATGGAGGACCCCACACTGGAGTAGAATGATGCCCAAAGGAGGCTGTGACCCCATGGGAAGCCCACACTGGAGTAGGCTCCCGGCAGGACAGGACCCGTGGCATGGATCCTCCCTGGGGTCAGAGGTCCTGCCAGCAAACCTGCTCCAGCATTGCACCCACTCTGGAGTAACCTGTTCATAAAGGACTGCACCCCATGGAAGGGACTCACGCTGGAGTAGTTTATGAAGAACTGCAGCCTGTGGGAAGGACTCACATTGGAGAAGTTCATGGAAGATTATCTCCCATGGAAGGGACCCCATAAGGGAGCAGGGGAAGAGTGCGAGGAGTCCTCCCCCTGAGGAGGAGGGAGTGGCAGAGATGATGCATGATGTACTGGTCCCAGCCTCCATTCCCTGTCCCGCTCTGCAGGTGGTGGGGAGGATGCAGAGGAAAGCAGGAGTGAGGTTGAATGTGGGAAAAAGGTAGGGTTGAGGGGAAGGTGTTTTAAGATTTGGTTTTGTTTGTCATTATCCTACTCTCATTTGATTGGTAATAAATTTAATTAATTTCCTCAAGTTAAGTCTGTTTTGCCAGTGACAATAACTGATGAGTGATCTTTCCCTGTCCTTATCTCCACCCACGAGTCTTTTCTTATATTTTCTTTCCCCTGTCAACTGAGGAGGAGAGTAATCCTGCTGTCCAGTCAGGATCAGCCCACCATATATTTTTTCATTTACTCGGTAAAATACCATCAGGTTTTTAAAGTGCTTGTTTCCCTAAAAATATCAAAAGGCAAACAAAATCAAGTACTTTTTCTTTCCCATAATTTGATTTCCATCATCTGAATTGATTTAGGAAGGTGCCAGCTGATTACTGTGCATTTTTTTTACTATTATTATTTTCTAACTGAAGCACATCTAGAGTCACTGGCCACAACACATCTGGGAGGTAGATCAAGAACCTAGAACATAGCTGTGCATGATTACAAAGCATTCCACCCCAAATATTGCTTTTGAGCCTGGCCACTACCTTGTTTTTCCCCTTTTCATTTTTTTGGAGGGCTTGTTTTCATACTCAGTTATTGAAGGAAAACCTCTTCCTGAGGAGTGGGTCCTTCCTCATGCTCTCAAAAAGTGAGGGCCCTGTTTTATTCTCTCCCCTCATGGTAGGAAGCTATAGTATAAGCCTTGCTCCATGGGAAAATTCCTGTCAATCTGAGCAGCACTCTGGATCTCTATGGAAATATTTAGTGAAATCTCAGATCTTTTTTGCATTCCCTCACCAGAGCTGCCATTACTCTCATGCACCTCACATCCTCCTGGGCACCATCACTGCCAGGGATACCCTGGCAGCATGGAAAAGGCCAGCATGGCCTGATGCTGAGTACGTTTAAGAGGATTTTTGCTATCAGAAATTTTGACAAGAAGGGTTTTTCAAAGTATGGTCACTTGTGGCAGTCAGATCATCCCACAAAAGATAAAGGATTTAGGAGGCTCAAGCTGAAGCACTGCCACTTCTGATGTCAGGATTTGTCCTATTTCCTTCAACCACTGCTTGAGAAGGCTCCTTTGTGCCAAGAAAAATCCTTTAATTAGCCAAGTGAGGTGCTGCCCTGGGTATTTTAATCACAACTACATCATGCAGGTAAGGAGACCTGTGGGAAACACTGCATTTTCCTTTTTTTTTTTTTTCTTAGTGCTCCAGTGAGACAAGACAGACAGGAATTACGCTTGTGAGGAGGATGAGGTGCCAGGATAGGCTGAGAACTGCTTCCATCCAGTGAGGAGATAGAGGCTGCTCCAGGGCTATGGGAGGGAGGCAACGTCTTTGCCTCCTGCAGAGCTGCCATGGGCCATAAAAGCAGAGGAGCTGCACAGCCTTGGAGAAAACTCACCAAAAAAATCTTCCTTGGGAAATATCAGAGTCTGAGCCCACCTTAGGCAGCTGCAGAGAGAGGGGTGCCAGGACTCCCACAGTCAGACTAATAAATCTCTTTCCTTTCCTCCCCTTCTCCTGAACCTGAACCTCAAAAAAACCCCATCTATTGCATTATGTCACACTGAGTATCGCATTGTGTCACTTTTGTTTCCATGCAAGTAGCAGCCCGAGATGGGGCGCGTGGAGAGGCAGGGGCTGCACCAGGCTGTCAGGTTCAAAAAGCATGACCAGCATCAGGAAACGTGTGAGGGTGACTGCTCTGCACCCGTAAGTCCTGCAGAGTCCAGCAGCATCAAGGGCCTGGAGCTGTGCCTGCTTCCACCACCACGAGCTTGTCACAAAGGACTGGGGATCAGCAAAAGTTTGGTATCCCATTTTATTGTGCTTTTTTAAGATGGAGAACTACCTGTCTTGGATGAAGTTACGGCCAGTGGTGGGGAACCTGCTGGGTCTCTGGGCCTCACCCAAGTTGCTCCTGCCCTGAAGGTTTGGTTCGTGTCTTGGCAAAGAGTCAGCTGCTGAGGACACCAACAATGGCATAGGAATTTTTTCTATATAATACTTGTCCAGAAACTGCATACAGCCTTTCCCCTTTTCACCTTTCTTCAACCTTATATCCTCCCAATCTCTCCTTGGGAAAACATCTCCACCGACAGGGCTTTTATGTATTTTTGTTCCTGGGAATCACTTTCTTCTTGCTGGCAAAATGTAGGAAAATGGAGCTGCCTTTACTGAGAGCAGAAACACCCCAAAACACCACCCTGGCAATGCTTCAGCAGCCACGTCTGAACACAGGGCTGAGGGTGCTCTCCAAAGCCCTGTGTGAGCATAGCCATTTCAGTTCACTCCATGGGAGAAGTGCAGGATGAGGCCAGAAGCTGAATACCAGGCAGAAAGCCTGAAGCTGAACCAAGGAAGGAGACCGCTTTCTGTAGAGCAGCACCTCACACACACCCCACTCCACCCCCAAATGAAAGTCTCTTTCTGGCAGAAATTGTCCTGGATTTCTTTTCATGTACAGACAGGGCCTATAGAGCCATTCATTCTCGGGGTTAGCAACAGAAACAATCCTGCATTTTGGTTTGTGCTAAAAAATAAGATCTTTTTTTCCAAGTTTCACCACTTTCTGGTTGAAGATTTGGACTGAGGCATCAATGCTATCGTGTGAGGAGGCCCAGCTGTACCCATACGACTTGTCAGTAGTGTCAGATAGCAGTTGCCCTGTAAGGTTGTTGCCATGCCCTGAAATGCTGGAGTGTCTGTGAAACACCAAAACAGACAATCCTTATCTTGTTTATGCTAATGGACAGCACAAACTCCCCTCCTGCACAAGGAGCTAGGCAGAGTTTGACTCCACACCTCCAGGTCTCATCCCTGCCCATCCAAAGTGCATCCACTCAGTGTCATCTTTACCAGAGCAGAAACACTATGTCCCTTGCTTTTTCTGCTCAACCCTCCTCAAAAAGCTGCTAAGGGGAGGACAGTAGAAAACCTCTGCATTCCCTTTTTTCCCTTTTGCATTAAATATCTTGTACACAAACAAGAAAACAGATTAAATAACATGCCTTTCAGGGCATATGTTGCATAATACTATAGAGAATACAAGCTTTTAAAGCAAATCTCTCCACTAAAATTAAAACAAACTGCTCTAAATAGCATTTGCTAGGCTCAGTAGGGCAGAGGGATGCCGATTTCCATGCTACTCCTCTACAGCTTGTTAGCAGGCATATGCACTTTCCTTAAAAATGCAGTTAGGAAGTTATTATCCATCCTTTAAATTCTTTGACAATGTGTGCACTTGCATCACCATGGCAAGGATATTCTGCATCTGCTTGCATGCAGGTGTATAGAAAATGAGTAAATCAGAGTTTTATCTCTTTTTTTTGTCTCAGCTCCAATGTCTGGCCCTTGGCCCAAGGTACAGATGGGGAGGTTGGTCCAGAAGCTGCATTTCTGTGGTGCACGTAGTTATTTGTCAGTGGGGCTTGTTTTCATCCCTGCAGGGGCAATAATATAAAAAGCCACATCAAGACCAGGATGAGATAAGAGATTGCAGAGGGCTTGGAGTCTTAGGGAGGCAGATGGGACATTAACAGTTAGAAATGACATGGGTTTTTCCAATATCCACATGTTCCTACTAGATTTTTGCAAACCATGCACATCTGTCAGAAGAACCACTACCACTGAAAAAAAAAAATTAAAGACCTTGAAAGTTTACAGTGTTAAAGTGCTGTTAAACACTTTCTTCTGTTTTTTTTCTTTCTGAAAAGTTGAGGGTAGCACAAATCCAAGTACAAGTATCCCAACGAGAAAAGAAAATCATAATTAATGAATGTTACTTTCAAAAAACAACCGCTTTTAGGGCTCAGTAACATCATAACTTTATAACCCTGTGTCTTCCAACTTAGCAGGGCCTGAAGGAAATGCTATGCCTGACTTCCATTTCCTTATATCCCTTGGTCAGAAAACACCAAAGAAAAGCTGAAGGACTTTCAGAGGTATCCCGGTACCCTCAGCATCAGCATTTCTCTAACCTCTCCCTCAATCAGAGAGCAAACAAAGCCCAGTGTGAAATCCTAGACAGAGTAATTTTTATTGCAGTCATATTCCAGCAGAGACCCCATGTGATTTCAAATATTGATCTGGATATATTTTGATAAAAAAAGTATGGATTATGTTTACCCAACTAAAGCACTTTTGAAACCCATCTGCTTTAAATTGTATTTTGACTACTGTATTTTTACCCCGGCAGCATTTTGTTCTATAGCAATCCTTTAACACTGCTAGTAACATTTAACTCAGCATGGAGCATAATCATAACAGCCATCCATTTATTTAAAGGAGCTGGTAAACTGGAAGAAACACGTATACACAAAAGAAAGGAGAAGAAAGGGGCTGAGCCCAGAGAGGTACAGGGGCTACCAGCTGCACTCTGAAATCAAAGACCTTTGCTGGTAAAAGGTAAAAAGCAGGATACAGGATTTCAGGGACAAAAATATGACTAAGAGATTTGTTTTTTGATCTTTGAGGTTACAAGCCCTGAAAAGATGTAGAGATGATTGCCTTCAGCAACGAGCAGAAGAAATCTTTCATGTAAAAGCTCAGCATGAATTCCTTTTGGTACCTGTTAGGTTTGTAGACATAATTCAGATGCTTTCAACACGGTTAAACTAGAGACACTCGCTCTGTTAAAAATAATTAAAAATGGCCCTAAATATCATGTGGTGCTCTGGGGACCATCCAGACCTCCCCAGCCTGCCATGTTTGCAGACCAAGCTCCATTAGATGGATTTTCATTCATTGCATAATCTTTAAGGCGGACAAGAAGAGACATGAGAAGGCAGCACGCTGATGAGGGGGTGAGTGCTGGTGGTCAGCACACTGGTTCTCAGCCCTGGATTTCCTGAAGGGCTGCAAATGTCCAGCCTCCAGCACACTGCTGTCTGGACCTGCTGGCTGAGCAACCAAAAGCATGTACAAGGCAGACACTCAATAGGACCAAGGTTTCTTATTTTAAGTGCACCCTTCCAATTCCAGGCAGAGCTCTTCATCCTTTGTAGCAGGATCTACATGAAGAGTATTATTCCAAATCGTGAGATCAGAGGTTTTCCTGGGGAGGGTTTATTTGTTAGGGAAATGAGATCACCACAGGCTTCTCCAGAAGGCTAGAGGATATCCCTTGGGCTGGCTGTGAGGTGCTTTCAGGCTCTGCCCCAGAGGGCTATCAAGAGTCCCTGAAAGGCTTTGGAGGAAAATGCTGCACCCCCAAGAGACCACCACAGCAGTAACAGACATATATTATGTCTTTGCCAGGCAGTATGGATACTGGAAAGAGGTAGACATTACCATATTCATTTTAAAGGAAGCCTCTGGTGATTCTATAGAAGGATAAAGTAAAACTTAAAGGAAAACTCTGGATTTTCTAAGGGGTTTTCCCTTCCTTTAAAAAGTTAGTGATGTGAGGGCCAACAGCCTAGAGCAATCTGGCTGTGCTTGGAAACTGCAGAGGTCAGCGTGTCTATCCTGGGAAATCTGAACTCTTGTGTAGGCTTGGAAAAAAGACAGTCAGAAATGCCTTTTTTTTTTGAGGTAGTGGCTTGTGCCCCAGTGTAATGGCTGCCATACCTTACTCTGATTCCACTTGGTTATAATTAACACCAGCAAGAACACAGCTCCCCATGGGCTTTGACCCAGTAGCTTTACACTCTTGGAAGGTGCTTCATTGCCACATAAAACACAACAGTGAGAGTGTTGCTCCTGCAGCAAATATGCTGTGGTGCTGTGCTCACTGTCACCACAAAAGTGACACGAGCTGTTCTTCCCTCTCACAGGGCATGCGCATAGCTTGGCTGCAGTGCCCTCAGAGCAAGGACCTGCACCTGCAGCCTTGGCTATTTTGGTGGCTTTTTGGCATTTGTGGTGCAGAACTCTTGACAGCAAAGGATGGATTCTAGGTTTGTTCATTTTGCTTATTGTTTCTACATTACCTTTTTCTTTTTTTTTTTTTTTTGGTTACCAATTAACACAAAGAGGGGAACAAATAGTCAAAGGAGAACTGAAGTGCCCCTTCCTTCTTCACTCCATCACAAGGACTTTTTCTCCTGGCATCACACCTCACCACAGAAGGAGCTCTTCTGCTTTACCCATGCAGAGTTCAGCTGCAAATTAAATAGGTATATAAATGGTCTCTGTGGTCATTTACATAGGAGGGATGTTTGGAGGCAGAGGTAGCCACAGGGCAGGTGTAAGAGAGCAGCTGCCCTGGGCAAGCAGGTCAGTGGCATCTCCCTTAGGGAGTGATCGCTGCCACTGCTCACTTACATGGTCTGTGGATACAGATATAAGGACTTGAGCTGCAACAACAACCTCCAGGGACATGTTTTTTAAGCTTCCTTGAACTCACTCTTGTTTTTGGCCTGCTGCAGCTTTTGCCAAGTAATGATACCCTGCTGCTGTTGCTGATGCTGCTGCTGTCACCAGACCCAGGCTGATCATCCATCCACGCTGCCAAGAGATCCCTGTTTGCTGGTTCTAATACAGATTTTTGAAGTTCTGAAGAGGGTTATTACTATATAATGCACTCAACCTAATCAAAGGAACATGGTAGAGCTGAACAGCGGTTGATGGAGCATCCTCAGGGGAAAGCCACCTGCTTGGACCTGCCTACAAGCCAGGAGTGATATTTATTCACTCTATTACAAGCCAAGAAAAAGTTGTCTGGAACAGATCCAAGATGACCTGTTTCAGTACTGAAGAAAATGCATCAAATCAAACTGTTGCTCATGCCTCTGCTCTCAACCATTAGTGGGAATTAGTATTTCTCATACAACCTCCTCCTGACATTTTATCTTCAGACACCAGCACTGACTAGTGAGCTGATCCTGATAGCTGGGCAGAAGGTTGTTCCCTTGGCTTGTTTTACACTGTGGGAGTGCTCTGTTGCAAGTGTGGGAAGAGGGGACCACTTTCTAATGGCAGAGTGAACTAACTAAAGGAGGCAGAAAATGCACCACAACACCTACTCTTTGGCTTTCCTTCACTTTTTTACAACTATTTTTGCAACACTTTCCCTCCTCAAATGTCCCATATTGCATCCAGGTGAGCAGTCACAGAAGTGAGTCACACATATTGGAGGAAAGCAGGCAGTGTGGTTTTTGTAACTTACACCTCTGATTCTGTTACAGGAGAGAAAAGTTCTTTCATTGCCCGATTCTCAGTAGTCTGGCACATGTTGTGTCTGTCTTTCTTGCCTGTTGTTTTCACCAAACACATTTTTTCAGTGTGCTGAGTCTCACATACATCAAACCATAAAGACAGTTAAAGTGTGTTTCACAAAATACACTTTCCCTACTGCTCACAAAAAAATGGGAAAGGGTTAGTGTTGTCCTGGCATATAATAAAAAATATCAATATTTTTCCTCAAAAATACAAATCAAACTTGTTTTCCAGTCAACATTCCTTCCTGAAGATCAAAAGCTTTCCTTTTTCATAAGAAATTCAAGACCACTAAACCCTGGTATATTTTAAGCTGAAACTAATATTTCCCATAAGGACTGGAAAGCTAGTCACAAGGCATACAACCCTTCTTTCTTCTGGAGTATTTATAGACCTATGTACAACATACATTTTAGGATCAGGTAACCAGAAAACTACACTGCATAATACATTTGTGGACATGCCTGCAACAATATAGACTGAGCTCATAATTTCCCTCTGAGCATTTCTAAGGTGCAGAAGGCTTGAGTCCATGTAAGATTGTCTGAGGCAAGGATCCCACTGTTGCTTTGCATGAGCAAATCAGAGCCCTCGATGATTTAATTTCAAATACAGGAATAAACATTGGAGTTTTGTCTATTTCTATTTTTTCTTTGTGTGTGGAAACAGAGATCATCCAGCTCTGGGAATATCTGAGCTATCACCCATCACAGGAAGAATGTTGACCAGAGAAGGGTTACCAAGTTGATTAGAGCACCTCTCTCAAGCTGATGGAGCAACTCTTCTATGAGGAAAGGCTAAGAGATTTGAGATTATTCAGCCTGGAAAAGAAATAGTTTCATTGTGACCTAATTGCGGCCCCTCAGTATCTGAAGGGAGCCTACAAGAAAGACAGAGAGGGATTTCTCACAAGGGTGTGTAGTGACAGGACAAGGGAGAATGGCTTCAAAGTGAAAGAGAATAGGTTTAGATTTGATATTAGGAAGAAATTCTTTACTATGAAGGTGGTGGGGCACTGGAACAGGTTGCCAGAAAAGTTGTGGATGCCCCATCCCTGGAAGTGTTCAAGGCCAGGTTGAATTGGAACTCTGAGCAACCTGGTCTAGTGAAAGGTGTCCCTGCCCACTGAACAGGAGTTGGAACTAGATGATTTTCAAGGTCCCTTCCAACCCAAGCCATTCTTTGATTCTATGATATAGATATAGGTATATGCATATAGATAAACATAAGCTTTTTTATAGGCAGATACACTTTTCTCCTTAGGAGATATATAAAGGTATCCAGGGATGCCTGACTACCAGTCTCCAGAGAAACATATATGTATTCACACATACACTCACACATGTGTGTAATATAACAGGAAGATTAGTTTCAAGCTTCCTCAGTTTGTTTCATAAGTGCCTCAGCAGAACTGCATAAACAAGCATAATACAAGGATATAAAGGGTGTGGGAGTAATTTTTTATAACAGACGGTAGCACAAGTAGCTGATAACAGCAAAAAAGAAGTGATTGCCTCAGAAACTGGAAGTCTCTATAGCTGAATGGTGCATTTTCTCCCTTTTGACCTCAAGAGCATTCAGGAGTAAAAGATGATTTTCCTACTTTGCTGTGTCATTCAGATCTGGTGCTGCAGCTGAATTCGAGCACCAAACATGTGCTCAAGGATGCATTTCTCTCCCATTTCTGCTCTTGTTGCAGGCACTCACAGAGTACCAAATATTACAAAAAATTAAAGTCTCAGAGAAAGGTATTTTTCAAAAATTTCTCATCATTGATAATAATTTTGCCCAGTAATATTCAGGGAAAAAAAATCAGAACCTTTTCAGCTGGTACCTGAGTGCCATGAATATTCAAATTAAGGAAGCTCAGAACTGAAGGGTACATTATCAATAGTAATCATGTTAATAGATATGATTGCTGATGGGTGTGACTGATGGTCTTGCAAATATTGAGTACAATGAGCTTCTTTTCCTTTTTTTTTTTTTTTTTTATGCATTGTTTGGCACAGCCATCACTCATTTTTCTGAACAGATTTCAGGGCAAAGTGGTCTCTGTGATGTTGCTGTGGTGTGATAAGGCCAACATAGCTTCAACAGAACACGTTGGCTCTCATTAAAGCACCTCCCACAGAACATCTTGCAGTGCTGCACCTAATACCCTTTACTAATGACTGATCCACCCCAAGAGAGCTGCCCACCAGATGCTATCTATTCCAAACGCTGATACAGCCCATGCTAAGCCGGTAATAGGATTTGGGTTTGTTCTCCTATTCACAATGTCACAAGAACATAGGTAACAAGTGTGCAGGGGACAAGAAATTGCCTCTTTGCCTGTGTGAAGGGGTAGGGCCAACAGCAGCACTCAGGTAACTAGGAACAAGAAGCAAGGTCAGCTCCACATTCCGGTACACATGCAATGAGCTGAGTCTGTTCGTTAGCTTCTAAGGGACTCCAGATGACTGTGCAAGATCTGAACTTAATGAGATAAATTGCACCCTCGGGAAATCCAGTGTTTTTTCTGGATTGCAATTTCTTAAGTTTATGACTCGCGGTTTTATGTTACAAATGTAGCATACTCTACTCTAGCACCTGGTTCCCCATGTTCTGCCGTGGGTGCTCCACCTGCAATGAGTATATGCCCCACCCTTCCCCTGAATCTGTCTTATTCAAATATTTTGTTTTATAATGCATCGAAGTACCAGTTACAAACAACCTGTGAGTTATGCTATTGGCAGGATCTTATTTTGAAGTCATTTTAAGATACAACTAAATATATCTTTTCACTTTCCAAAAAAATATACACTTAAGAAAATAATTATTCCTCCCCAGCTCTGAAGTGTGATAACACAAATTGTAACATTGCAAACTGAACTAATTTCATTAGGAAGATAAGCCATCTCCCTGTTTTCAGCACTCTGAATGACTTTAGCACAGTTAAGAGGTACTTCTCTCTCTCCCTCCTCCACTCCAGTCACCAAGTATTCAACAGATTTCCAGCTAGATCAAAGGCAGCCAGATGATTCAAAGATTTATAGTATTACTTAGTAAGGGCAAGTGCTAAAGTCAAATGGTAACTTCCCAAGAGAGACTGATTACTCTGAACTGCAGCTAATACAATTCACCGGCAGAGAGTTATGAAGACATTAGTTCACACCAGGGCAAAGGAAAACTGCCTTGCGGGCTCTGGTGTTCCTACCAAACCCATACCTACAGTGCTGGCAAGTTACCATGCAGAATTACAGCTATTTCCAGCACCAATGGACCCCAGTAAAATCCACCCAAAGTTTCCAGGAAATTGTGGTTTCGGCTGTATTTTGTTCATTGGCATTGTGTTTTCACAACTTGAGATTGTGAAGGGCTCTGTTTGGCATTGTGTGGCCGTTTTACCCCTTCAAATTCCTTATGCAGTTTCATTGTTTACAATTCCATCTAATTGCTGCAGGGGCAAGCTTACTCCATGTTTCCATGAAGCCAATGTATCTCTGTGGCATTTTTCTTCATTGCACCATGTCAACCTGAGCGCTTCTTCTCTCAGCAAATGGCAGTAGTTATAGTACAGTGCTAATAATGCCAGGGTTGTGGGTTTGATCCCCAGAGGGGCCATTCACTTATGAGTTGGACTCCATGATTCTTGTGGGCCCCTTCCAACTCAGAATATTCTGTGATTTGTGATTCTGAACTAAAGCCTTTCCTCAAGCTGCTGATTGTTGACATGCTGCCTGCACAGAGGTCTCCACCTAGGGGTGGCCTGAGAGAGTGCTCCAGGAAGGAGACACATGCCTCATTCCTGTTGTCCACCAGCTATTCCTGGGGCTCAGCATCCCTCCACCCACTTCTGAGACTGCTTCTCCCTTCTTGGTCAGTCCCAGTTGAAGGCTTGGATGGATGGTCTCACTGTTTGCACCATGGTTCAGCTTGGCCTTTCCCTTTAGTTAGCAGAACAGGAAACTCCTACCTTTTTCTATTTTGGTTTTAGGATTTTTTTTATTTTCTTTAACAGGCCAACTGGAGAGGGAAATAACAGGAAAGGGTTGAACATTTGTTTCGATTTAATGAGTTTTGCACTCTCCCTGAGAATCTGCTCAGGAGAAAAACCCTTGCAAGCTTTAATTTATACAGCAGCAATGAAGGAAGTTATGGGGGTGGGGGTAGGATGAATAATTCTGTTGTAACCTTTCTTCCACTTACAGAAATAAAATGTATTGAGGCCGTGGGAATAGCCGTTGTCTTCTGGGAGTTTTAATTCTCTGCAGTACCACTCAGTCCCAGGAAGACTAATAGCTGAAGGAGTCCTCCACAGATCACCTCATTGCCCTCTAAAGACTATCAAGGGAATAAGAACCTCTGGAGGAGTGTGAACCACCATTTCTAGAGAGGCATGGGGAGTTTCATTTCCCTGCTGTGCAGGTTTTCTAATTTTTTACAATAAAAATAAAGAGGCTGGATTTGCAGAGACATCCCTGTAGTTGTCTTCGCAAGAACTGCAGGTGCTCCTCTCAGCACAAACCCACTTTGGTCTGTGTTCATGCCTCCTCATTTATTCTGGCCAGTTCTTGCTGTGCATCAAATCCTTCCTGCTCAAGCTTAGAGCAGTGATTTTTACACCCAGTGATGAGACAAAAAAAGGAGACTTATCACTGAATATGTTTGCTCTAGCCCTATCTCCCTGGATAACAGCTATGCAAAACAGAAACCTATTTATTCCCTGTTGCTGCTATACAGTCTTTACCCTAATTTGCATCTTGCCTGAGAGAGTGAGTCACAAAGATGGCACCTCCCATTCATTCCCAAATGCCCTCACAAGTCAGACCCCATTTTCTGAAGCAGAAGCAGATTTCCACCTTGGCAAACCAGACAATTTAGTGTCCTGAGGTGATGGTTTGCATCCACACAGAGCTGGCACAAGAACAAAGGATCCCCTTGAGCCTTCAGAATGGCCTTAAGAAGGACTTGAACTGTTAGAAGAAAAAGCTGTTGGAAATAAGGGATGGGACTTTTTCCACACATCCAAGACATCAAGCTTGAATCTTATCTCACAAGTCCTTTTGCCAGAGGAAAGGAATGAACCCTGAGGAGTTCAGTTAAGGAAACCCTTCCATTTAATCCTGAACTTACTGAGCAGGGATAGGCCATAAATGAAGACCCAATTATTAATGGATTGGGTGACAATCATAAAGGGAGGACCAACAGCTATTTCTGTGGTCTTCCAAGGTTAGCTGTGTTGTTTTACATACAGGAACAGAGTCACAGTGCGAAAAAGCCCCGTATCTGTGACATTAACACTGAAAGACAGTAGCATGTCACAGGGACATTCATACAGCAGGGATAACCTTGCGGAAAGAAATGGGAAAAATAAATGAATGTGCAAAGCACAAGCAAAAATTAAGGAATAGTTTCTAAGCACCAGGTTGTATAACATTTTCTGTTAAACAGTCAACAGTGACTTCTCAATGTGACCTCAGCCAATGACATACATTGCAAAACACAGGCAGGAGTACCAATTTTTCAGAGCCTACTCTTCATGACAGGTCAAGCCATAATTTTGTTGTGACTCATTCCATCGCTGAAGTTGCTGACATTTATGGCTGTGCTTTGAAATGTTGATATGCCCAAGGATTTTGCAACATTAGCTTTGACATGCCAAATTAGTCCATTGGCTCCTTCCAAAGTGAATCTATGATGCAGTGTATGAGGATACAGCACTGAGGGCTGTGTGACATCAAACAAGAGCTGCCCTAAAAGTCACCCTCTCAGAGCCTCGTTTTCTGTTAGCAGTGTATTGGGAACCCCCTCTTTAGCAGTTCCCCATGCATTAAAGGAGGAAAAACGTTGTCTGCCGTTCATCAAAAGTGACATCTAACTGTAGCAGCGCAGAGATATGGCAAGTGTAAGGCATCAGCATTAATATTATTTCCCAAAAGGAAAAGAGACTGAAAAATGTGATGAGTGTGGACTCATACTTGCTGGCCTATTGCCAGAGAGGAGTCCCAAGTGTGTTTAATTCAGGTGTAACCTCAATGTCCTACCCTGTTATGAGTATCAGATTATGAATATCAGTGACATGCAAGCATTGAGTCTGAGTGTTGAGAATTTATCCTGATGTGCCTCTGCTGAATGAGGAGGTCTTTAGAAAAATAAACTACAGGCCATGCTGCAAACTCTTTGTGTATTTTCACTGTAGTTTTAATGGGATAATTTAAAACATCACGAGTGAGGGTTTATCTGCCCTGAATCTGGTTTTGCACTTCTTAATCAGCAGCTTGAACCCTATATTTCTCCGATGAGCCCAGTGAACTCAGGCAAACAGTAATACTGCTGGGTAATGTCATTGATAAAGTCTTGATTGGACCTGCAATTAGCCCTCAAGTGAAAATGAAGCTTTCCCAGTATTCCCCAATATAAATTACAAAGCTACATTTTATTCAAGACAGAAGAAAACAGAGGATTACCCTGGTAAATTCATCTCGCTTTATCAGCAGTAAATTTGTTGTTCAAGCCATTTAGGTCTAGTTACTGTAAATTCCTGTTTAATTATAATCCAGATGTTCTTAAGACCCTCTTACCCTCTGGCGTGACTTAACAAG
This sequence comes from Lepidothrix coronata, assembly GCF_001604755.1. Classification (NCBI taxonomy): domain Eukaryota; kingdom Metazoa; phylum Chordata; class Aves; order Passeriformes; family Pipridae; genus Lepidothrix; species Lepidothrix coronata. The sequence continues at coordinate 2,523,906 of NW_016690248.1, read as the reverse complement.
TGCTGTGCAGAGGAAATGCAGCTCTGCAGTTTTCAGAGTCAAGATGCTCTTTGGAGAACACACCAGGAAAGCTGCTCCACACAGAGGGAGGGTGGGGCAGATCCTAGGTGATCCAGGGGGACATTTTAATCAAGGCAAGCTTTAATCCTGGGCCAAGTGGTAATTGCCAGAAGGGGAAGAATAGGTAACTTCCCAGCCCCTCACTATGGTTTACCCCGTGAGCTGCTGCTGCTGCTTGCTGAAGTGCTGCTCCAGCACAGTACCTGCCAATACACGGGAAAGAAGAGAGTGAAAATAACATGAACAAAGACTTCTGAAGGCATACTCTGTACAAAGTACATAATGAAGCCATTGAACTCATTGCCACAGGATGCTGCAGAATTCAAAGATATGAAGTGGATGTTTCATATACTGAAACAACTTAGTTTATGTCACAGCTTGGTTTTTGTCCCTTCTTGTCTGTCCACAAACTTTTTGTTTTCTATATAATGGCTAACCATTTTTGGAAATTCTTTCATTTGAACATTTTAAAAAGTTCTCTTAAAACAAGGATTGCCAAATGTTGCAAGATTTATTTTGAATGTTACTCAGATCTTTGTGAAAACCTTCACATGAATATTCCCGTGGAAGTAGAATTTAGAAAAGAATCAGAGTTTTAGATTCTTAACAATACTCAGAATTGCTTAATGGTCTCTGCTAATAGAAACTAATAGTCTCTGCTTGATAGAAACTAATTCCAAACCCTCTGAAGTTAAGCACGAAGTTTGTCTTCCCACTTGGCAACGGTGAAGTCTTAACTCATTTCCATATTCTCCTTTTGCTCAGGCACAGTCCAATAAAGCTGTTCAGTCTATGCTATAAGTAAAGAAGCAATGATGAATTTGGACTTTTTTTTTCCCCTATTTAAAAGAAACTCCTGAAAAGTTCCAGTCAAGATTTAAAAATATCACATCCACTCAATCTCTATTCAAAATATATTTTTCTTTTATAATATTGCCATTGCTGGTCTAATTACTATATTACTCAAGCTTTAGCACCGATGCCTACTATTTATTTTTTTTAAGAGGTTATAGTATTAACAACTATGGCATCTTCCTAAATACATCTCCCAAGTATGTAGTGATTTCTGTAATTCAGACATTTAGTTGTGACACAATATGGGATGCAGGAGAAAAAAATACTCATTGTAGACATAAGCACCACATTGACAAGGTGAGTAATGTTGGGGGACACTGGCAAATTTTCAGAAGAACAAGTGCCCAGTAATTCATGTGAACAGGACAGATATTGAAAGGTCACATGCTATAGTCAGAAAGAAGTTTCTAAAAAATGTAACTTTTGCCTCTGCAATTACATTTCCAGTAGATCCTTCCACTTTGATCAGACAACGGATTGATTATGACAGTTCCAATTTCTCTTTGATTTTAGCAAATTGTTCTGCTATTAGATTGTTAGATCAGAGGAATATTCTGCCATCCAGTGGTGAAAAATTGCTCTTTTAGTTTTAAGGCCACAGTTCATATCAAAAACATATATCTTTAATAAAATGGGAATGTTTGGGTGACTGTAAAAACTTTCTCTTTTGTTCCTGGAAGGACAAAGATAACAAATTTTACGGGGAAGTTCACATACACTGGTAAAACTCATGGGGATGTAAAGTGTACACAGACCCTTGTTGATAAATTGGGTTTGTTCTTTCATTAGTGCATTTGGTCTTGTTACTCAGCACAGTTTAGGACACTTGTGTGACAGCAGGGCATGTTTAGACGAGTCCTGGGCTAGAATAGTCCTGCCACCAATGCGTGCCACAGGCTCCAGGACAGAGAGGAGATCATGTATGGAAATGCTTTTTCCCCAGGCAAGGGAGAAGGAGGCAATGTGCTTGGCCTGAGTCAGTTCTGCCTGAGGCCACTAGTTGTCTGACCATGCTCATCGTCTTTCTACGACAGCAGGCAATGTCAGGAATCCGTTTTGGACCATTTAACAACATGCAAATACATATTACAGTTTCCCAATAATTTACCACTATATCCCCATTTAGTAACCTCCATGATCAAAGGTAGAGTTGGACCTTCGCTGCTTTGGGTGCTGGAGGGGTGGACACATGGTGACTCCAGCCTTTTCACACCCGACGCCCCCCTTGTGCCACTGCTGCGCAGTGCTGCATCAGGAGTGTGGATCCCTGTGCAGCCTATGCTGAAAGATCATGGAGACTTTACTATTCGAACTACAGTACCTATGAAAATAGCGATTTTCAGAAAGTAGTGAGCAGCCTCTGAAGGTGACCACAGACCCCCCTTTGGTGCCTGCAGTGGGTGAGCCACCCCAGACCACGTGGGGTGGGTGCCCAGCAGAGTGGTAAGACAGCCCTGATGAATCCTGGGGTGAAACATGTGGCAAAACACTGCATGCAACTCCAGCCCACCACAGATCACTCTGTGGAACAGATCATGGCTAGATAGGTCACATTTTTCATGTGAGAGGAATGGGGGCTTTCTTGCAGAGTAGCCCATTCCTGAAGCAGGCCAGGCAGGAGAAATGGAGGAGAAGAGCCAAAAGGATAAATGCAGGATGTGACAAGAGCATTAATCAGAGTTGCCATTGTACCCCGTGTCAGGAGAAGACACAGATCTCAGCTTGATCTTGTCAGCAAAAGGAAATCAGGAGAGGGTTGCCATCCCACTCCACGAGCACAGCACAGCTCTTCCAGGGGGCTGCTGTGCATGCTTTCCTTGGCAGTAAACGTGGTTAATTACTCCTCCAATTAGTCCCAAGTCTGCCACCCCGACAGGAGCTGCCACAGCATCTGGACTTTTCTTTGAGCTTCAAAGTGGACAGATTTGCCCAAATCCTCTTAGGACACAGACAAGGGACACACAGAAGACTAGTGAGACCATGTTATAACAGCATGGTGGCAGATCAGGAGCTTGACTGTCTGTCTAGTATCAGAACTGTCATGGCCCTAAAAGCACTTACCAGGCCTCAAAAAGCGGTTTGTTTTACGAGATCTGGTCTAGCAGTGTCACTCATTTGGGATAGTCCCAAGCTCTAGGTGAGCTAGCCCTGGGCCTAATGCTTTTGAGCAAAGGATTGACAGGAAAACACATTTAATACCCTTAAATGTATGAACCTTTAGTATTTTGAATATTTCATTCACTTATCTTTTGTTTTCATCCTAAGAACAATGAGAAGGCAGTAGCACCATTCTGCCTGCCTACATGTAACAAATAGCTTTCAGTATCCTCTTGATGACCATAATTATGTTGGAAAAGTACTCAGAGGCATTTTGGGTGGAAGAGATCAGCAGCGCAGGTGCATGGATTGCTCAAAAATCTTCTTCCCTCTGGGGGGACAGGGACCTGCACCAGTTATTCTGAGAAGAGACAGTCCTGGTGTCCCTGAACTGGGAGATGGAGGAGTGGTGGCAGCAGCCTGCCCTTTACCAGTGCCACCACAGCCAGGACATACCCCAGAGATTAAGACACCTAAATTTAGTTGTTTTCATATAGTTTTGAAGAACAGGTGTACCGATCAGACACAGGCATCTCTTCTGAGTGTGCTGGACAGTCCTCAGACTGCCTTGAGGAGAATATTGCCAAAAATTAAGTTTGTTATGCAGGACTTTCCCTTTGTGAACTGCCAGCGCAGGTTCACAAGGAGAAAGTCCTGGTAACAAACTTAATTTCCTTTTACAACAAGGTTACATAGTTGATAAAGGGGAGCCAGATTATAGTAAAACTTTCAAAGCAGTCTCTCACAGAATCCTTCTAGACAAAATGTCCAGCATACAGGGCTCCATTTTAGGGCCAGTGCTTCTTCAACATCTTTCTGACTGGGACCTCAGCAGCCAGTGGGGATGGAGTTCACGAATGCATCAGACAGTCCTCCAGCTTCAGGGTTCCAAGGGGCAAGCCCATCAAATGGTTGAGACATAAGCAATACAGGACTATTCAGCCCTTCCAAGGCAGGGCTGAGAGGCAGCCCCCATCTGGACAGTGTCTATGGACTTGTTAAATCTCCATGTTAAGAGCCCGTGCTCCATTCTGCAAGAGCTTTTTAAGGCTTTCTTTTCACATGCAACCTCTTGAAACATTGATTGGAGGAGTGCTGAATTTGCTCACCTGTCAGTAGGAGAGCTGTAGGTGGGTGGACTGAAGACTGCTTGGCACTCTCAGGCAATACCTGTCAAAGAAACTATTTTTCAAGCACAAATCAAACATTCATGATGACTTTTACATGGACTGAATTTGACTTCAGAGACGGTGAAGTGCCCTGGCAGAAAACTGATAGCATTTAAATTAAAAGAATGAGATCGTGTAACTTCAGCATGGCACAGGTTTTCTCCTTCTAATGTATTGTATCCAAGAGTTTGGTTTTATTTTGTATTCAGAGTTCAGCCAGCATCTTCATTGCAGGGAGAAAAAGTATTGTGAACAAAGATGTAAGTAGGTGAAGAGAAAAGAGAAGTAGGTGAAGACCCATCTTTCCCATCCATTATCCAGTCAGGTAGACAATAAATTTATGAAGAAATTAATTCTTAGATAGATTAAATCCTTGCTTCTACCATGCTTACTTAGGAGACAGTTTCGTTTACAGAAAGAGAGGCAAGCATAAGCTCTTTCTCTGCACAGAAGCAAATCTTTCTGCAGCAAATACGCTTTAAAAGTGAAGTGCATTTCCCAAAGACATTTTTGGCTGTGGGATTCATATTTTCCACATGGTGCTGTTCTAACTGAGCCTTAATCCTGCAACTTTATGCTCACAAGACAGGTTCTTTTGACTAAAGTTATACACGTGCTTAATCAAGTACAGAATAAGACTGCATTTATTCACTATTTTTATAAAGCAATTGTGAATGACTCACTTGCATGTGAGTTGTTCAGTAAGAATTATGAGACTTTTACCTCTCTCCTGGTAATGTGAGAGAGCTTTACTTTTTGATTTATAATCATTATCTTGGGAGTATTGATTCCATAGGAAAATGATCAAATACTTGTGTTTTTCCATACCAAACATTTTCAAGGACTGGCCTCTCCCTCATCTGTGAGTGATGATCCCACTAACCAAAGTAGTTCAGTGGCTGTCAGACCAGCATCAGATCTTCCTGAGTGCTGAGCACAGCCTGTAAAAAGCACAGCAAAAGATACTCATGGCTGGGTTCGGACCTACTTCATGAAGCTTTCCTTATCAAGAAAAGAGCAATGCAGCTCACAGAAGAAACTGCCGAAACAGAATTTCTCTTGGCAGATGCCATCAATGTCAGCAGAATTACACCCCAAGGGAACTTAAACCTTTCAAAGTGGCAGATATTTTCAAGGCTATTTTGAGGAGATTTCAAAGGGGAACATTACTCAGAACACTTGATACTCCCTGTTTCCAAGAAGTCAGGCAAATCTGAATTCCAGAAGTGGGTTATTTCCTCTTTGAGGAAAAATGAGCTGGCAAAGATACTGGATACCAGCAAGGGAAAGCAGACAAAACTTGGTATTATTTTGTCTGAATAACATTCATGCCCCAAGGAATTGCTTTATTTCTGGAGTACTAGCAGTGGAGTTAGATCAAATGGAATTTTTTAAGGATCCAATAGGAAATGTGAAACAATGGTCTGCTTAATACTCTAACAAAAGCTCAAACCCTCATCCAGTTAGCTTTGGTGACATTGCTGTTTTACTGAGGGTGAGATCCTGGAGATCAAAGCATCCTCATTCACTCTAAAAACTGTCTTGCCAGGAGCAAGTAGGAGACTGATGTCATCGTGAGGCCTCTCTCAATAATTTTTCAATGATCTTGGGAATCTGGAGAGGTCCTAGTTGACTGAAAGCTGGCTATTGGTGTCCCAGTTTTCAAGAAGGGCAAAAAGGATGACCTTGGAAACTACAGGCCTGTCAGTCTCACTTCGGTGCCTGGTAAAATTATTGAGAAGATTACTTTGGGAATTACTGAAAAACACCTGAAGGACAATGCATTCATCGGTTACAGTCAGCACGGCTTCATGAGGGGGAAGTCCTGCTTGTCAAACTTAATTTCTTTTTATGACAAGGTAGCCCACCTAGCTGATCAAGGGATGCCAGTTGATGTAATCTGTTTGGATTTTAGTAAAGCTTTCGATGCTGTCTCTCACAGGATCCTTCTGGACAAACTGTCCATCACGCAGCTGGGTAAACACATCATGTGGTGGGTGAGCAATTGGCTCAAGGGTCAAACACAGAGGGTAACAGTGAATGGGGTGACATCAGACTGGTGATCTGTCACTAGTGGGGTTCCACAGGGCTTCATCTTAGGCCCTGTGCTCTTCAACATCTTCATAAATGACTCGGACACAGGACTGGAAGGGATACTAAGCAAGTCTGAAGATGACACAAAACTGTGAGGAGCTGTTCACTCCCTCGAAGACAGGGAGGCCCTGCAGAGAGACCTTGACAAATTGAAGGGCTGGGCAATCACCAACTATATGAAGTTTAAAAAACAAGTGTCGAATTCTGCTTCTGGGACTTGCACCACAAAAAGGGACCGGGGGTCTTAGCTGATGGAAAGCTGAACATGAGTCAGCAGTGCCCTGGCAGCCAGGAGGGCCAACCATGTCCTGGGGGGCATCAAGCAAAACATCATCAGCTGGTCGAGGGAGGGGATTGTCCTGCTCTGCTCCGCACTGGTGTGGCCTCACCTTGAATATTGTGGCAGTTTGGGCACCACAATATAAGAAAGATATTAAGTTGTTAGCATCCAAAGATGGGCAACAAAGATAGCAAAGGGACTTGAGGAGAAGCCATATAAGGAGCTGCTGAGGTCACTTGGTCTGTTCAGCCTGGAGAAAAGGAGAATGAGGAGAGACGTCATTGCAGTCCTCATGAGGGGAAGATGAGGGGCAGGCACTGATCTCTTCTCTGTGGTGACCAGACCCAAGGAAATGGCATGAAGTTGTGTCAGGGGAGGTTTAGGTTAGATATTAGGAAAAGGTTCTTCATCTAGAAGGTGGCTGGACTCTGGAACAGACTCCCCAGGGAAGTGGTGGTCATGGCCCCAACTCTACCAGAGTTAAAGGAGCATTTGGACAATGCTTTCAAGCACATGATGTGATTCTTGAGGTGCCCTGTACAGGGCCAGGAGTTGGACTTCGATAATCCCTGTGGGTCCCTACCAGCTCAGGATATTCTATAATTCAGCTGTCAGTGGGGCTGCTCTACCAGTGGTCTAAATGAAGTCACTGAGATTTCTGTTGAAGTAATAGTCTGCTCATTCCTAAAAAGGATAAAAATACTACTAGCTGCTGTACAGCTAAATGACATTTGGTTGTCACTCATTAACAGTATAAAATGATACATACAGTCACAACAAAAATTATCACCAAAGTTTAAAAAGAAAAGCAGGAGGAAGTTTGTTCTTTCAGAAGTATACTCAGAGGCAATGCAGAATTACATACCCGTGTCTGGAGGCTGCCCTTTCCCTGCACACCAGTAACTAGTTCACCTGGAAATTTGGGGTGGTGTATAACAAGGAATTGCAAGTGTTTGCATCTTGCTGAACTTTTCAGGATATGTTTCAATAGGCGGACACAAATGTTGCTGCTGCTTTCGCATTAGGAAGACTTAGTTACAGTTTATACAGAAAACCAGTCTCAGCACTGTTGCAACAGGCATCCTTTGAAAGAAATGTTTTTTCTCATGACTGTAACACATAAGTCTGTTCTGAGAATTGAACACTTCTGCAACCTTCTTTGTCATCAGTGAGAGGTCTGAACTGCAAATTCCAAATTGGATCTAAGTATCCACAAAATCTGAAGGTGCTTAAATCTGATATTTTGTTTAGGTCACTTTCATATAGCAAATTTCAGATCAGCTAGTCGATAAAATTTTTCCTAGCTGGAGAATGGTGTTTTCATTTGGGCTCATCCATTACCTGGCAAGTAGTTGTACCGCTCTGTCCTTTGTCAGGAGTAATGTACATCCATTAAAAAAACACTCTGTGTCTCCTATTGCTTTCAAGTTGATTACAGAGGCAGGTAATGTGAAGTCTCTTCAAGTTCTGCTTAAACTTGGCATACAAGCTAAAACAAAAATACAGTGAAACAACCCATGAATTCTTCTCTCGAAATCCAATGACATGTGTACATGAAGATGTCTAGAAAAATAAACATTGTACAGACCCAAGTAACTCATATGAGTTATTGATAGCACTAGTGACCACAAAGGAAAGGCCCCTCCCTTGTATGTGACCCGGCACATCTTTGCTTTCTTATTTATCCACCTCAAATTTTCACTGATTGAAGAACTTACTCCTGTACAGGCAAAAATAGAAGAGGCCTTGGTGTAAAGAAGCAGATTTGCTATCCAACATCAGTATTCTTAAGGATAGAGAATTTTGGCACACAAAAAATTCTCTACATACTTCTCGACCATTTGAACCAAAAGGAAAGAACACTTTATCTGCAAGTGGAGAAGAGTCTGACACACCAGCTACACAGCAACAAGAATAACTAAAATTTAGCTCTTCCATCTAACATAAGGGAGCTCACTCTGGTTAGCCATCAGGATAAGAGGAGGAAATTATTTTTTTAGCAGTATGAGTTGATCAGTTATGAGAAGAGCTTGGATGTGAGAAGACTCTTTCCAGAGCTGACAGATGTGTATTACAGTTAAGATAAACTCACCACAGAAGTGGGCAAAATATTGTGACAGTAAAGGTAATTACCTATTAAAAACAACACAAAACAAAATAAACAACAACAAAAAAATCCCAGACTGAGTATTTAAATCTTGAATTGTTGAAGTGAGACCAGTTGCTTTACAAAATTATTTGGTTTAGTTAAAGTGGGTGAGAATTTTTAAGTAAAAGTTTATGAATTATGTTATACAAGAGGTCATATTATGCAATCACAATGTCCTTTCTGGATTTAAAATCTATAAATTTCTGTTAGGACCATTGGTTTTCACAGGCTGCTGACTTTATTATAAACTCTCTGCTGAGCCTCAAATTCTTCATCTTTGGTCTCAGGGGACAACACTGTCCATATATTAATTTTGAAAAAACTTTCAGCTGACTATAAATTGAAGAAATAAAAGACTATTTGAGCTTTAAAAAAAAAACAAGCATCACACACAGAAAACAGTAATTCAGTTTCTTCTGTTGAGGCTATTGCTCAGCAAAAAGACACTGGACAAAAAATTGTTAATTCATGTAGCAGAGACTGTGTCACCACAGAGAGTCAGACTATTCCTTTCTGGAAGAGAAGATACCTCAAGCGAGAAAGTTAGGTAAGAAGAGCTAAACAGGCACTCTGGGTATATCCAGAGTATCCTGGTGCAGCTACACTACACAGGTTGTCATGGAACCCCACCTCTCTAATTCTCATCCTGATTTTCACATACTTTCATCAGTTGCAACCCCTGACCACAAATAGAAGGTCACCAGTGGTGTTATCCACCAGCATTTCCTAGTGTACAGAGAGAATGGGAAAATCCAAGCCATAAACCAGACCCTGGCTGTGTCCCAGTCTCCTGATGGTTGCCAGAACAGACAAGCTGGTCCCAGCAGGAACAGACGACCAAGGAAGGGGGATGCTGAAACCACAGAGAAAACCTGGCAATACTGCACCCCTTTGGGCATAACAGAGCTATGAGAGATCTGAAATTCTGAAGGTAGGTTTGTCACCAGACTGCACCTATGTCAGGTAGGTCCTTTGTGGTGAATGACGAACACCATCCACCCTTCCCTTCAGACGCATTGCAGCAGGTGAAAAATAAAAAAAACATTAGTTAGTGAAAACATATCCATTGCTAAAACAGTAATGCCAAATAGTGCAGCATAGCCTGCTTTAACCTTCTCTTCTCAAATGTTCTTCATTTATTAGGTCTTTGTTTTTTCATTTTCATGAGAAATATCCCCATCTGTTTAGTGGTAATAATTCTAAGTTTCAGCGTTTCGCTTCAAGGTTAAGGAAAAAAGCAAACTATTACTCTGTTCACTGAAGACTAGAAAAATGGCAAATCTTGTAAGAGACCCTAAGATTGAGATGGGACAAAATCAGTTTCCCTCTACATAAAAGATCAATTGGAGAAATAATCTCCTTAAAAGACCATGTCTGGCACTTGCTTCTTTCATTTTCTGCAATTCTCTTCAGAGACTTATTGGGACTGTGATTTCTTAAGGTAAAGGACAGTGACATTTGCCACAGCATACTAACCCCTTTTATTCTACAGAGAAAATTCAGTCTGCATAAATGTATATATCTCCTTTTTTCTTATTTTTTTCCTGCTACTAACACGGCTGCTTACTGCTGGATTGCACTGGACGCTGTCTTTATGAGGCTGCTTCTTGACTGATTGCCTAGGATATTACGTACACATTAAAAAAGCCATTTCATTTTATAAGGGTTAGCTGGGAATGTCCAGATGGGAACTGAACTCCTCCTTAGCCATCACCTACTGGCAGCTTCTCTTTTTTTATTTTCTCCCAACCCCATTGCCCACAACATTTAACATCAAAAATGACTGCCCATTTCACCAAGCACTCTACAAATACACAGAAAATCCTTATGTCCACGATTCCCCCAGGATTTATAAGGCTAAGAAGATGCACAGGGAGATGAAGAGGCCTCTCCAGCACAACAAGGCTGGAAAATGCATGCAGTGATCCATCTCCCTGGCTCCCTTGTCCTCTAGTTCCACAGACAAAGTGAACTTTGGAGTCTACTGGTTAGGTTCTTCAAGACCTGGCTGCAGTGGGAGATTGATTTTTTTTTCAAGTGATTTGGGGAAGATTTTTTCAGGATTGCTGCAAAGTTGCCTCCCAGTTGTTCAGGATTAGAGATGTTTCAGTACCCCAAATATCTGAACAATTTATGTGTTTATTGGAAGTGTTTAATGGAAATTTGAACCTGATATATCAGGAGTAGGCTGGTCCTGACAGACACAGCATAAGAAATTGCATTGTAGCAATTGCCTTGTTGTCCATCATGTTGGGTTTCCATTACCTATAATTTGTAGAGATAAATATAAGGAAGACGCAGACATTTTATAAATAATGACAGCAGTTCTTCTGAAGCCAGACAGGTGCAGATGATTCTTCATGACCCAGGAAAAAGAAAATGAGAGGTGATCAGCATGAATACTAAAATACAAGAGCAGGAGCACATGTGCTATATCTCACAATGGTATATATTTAAATACTAAATATAATTTGGGTCCAAGTTTGAGGGTTTTTTTACATAGAAGACGCTCCTTTCCAAAATCTAGGAAAGAGCAATCACTTTAAATTAAAGTTAGCAATATGGTATCTCAAAATTTTCCAAAAAGAAAAAAAAATACTGCTGTAAAGGATTGTTCTTATTTCTATATTTCTTCTGATGAACGCAATGTTAGCAGTTACATATTTTCAGTGTATAAAAAGTATACTCTTCCTTTTGTTCTAGTTCAGTCAGCAATCATCTTTTTTTCCTTTAATTTCTTTACATAAATTTTCTCAAAGTGGCATCTGTTTTGCCTTTTAAAAGTTAACTGTATAAGCACAACAAAATCAGAGAGATGTCAAAGCTGTGGAATTTTCCCTTGCAACCACACAAAGCCAAGTTTTGGATGACTCTGTTGTGAGACGATGAATCATCTCAAGTTATGGGATTTGGGTTCAGGTTCACTAAGGTAGCTATTACGAAGCTCAGCAAATCTATATCCACCTCTGATCTGTTGTTGTTGTGCTTTTTGGATTTTGGAGGGGGAGGGTTGTGTAGGAACTTCTAATATTATTATCCAAACTTAAACTTTGCCAGTTACATATTTTGAAGCATTTCTTAAATGAACCAGAAGTCCTATCCTAAACTTTTGACAAATCTGATCAACAAACCCAAACACAGCAAACCAAATAATTTAGGGAAAATGTTCTCAAAGATTGCTTGCAGTCAGCAAAAGAGCTCTTAGATACAGTTCTCTGGGTAAATCCTGGCAGATGAACTTAATTAAGAGAGAAAAACAATTAAATAGCAATGTGTGACAAAAATTGGCTAAACTAAAATTCTCTGTGAAATCTCCTTATTAGGAAACAAGAGAATTATCGTTCTGCTGTTTTCCACAGAAGGAAGGATGGCCTCTTTCTGTCTGTGCTCGTGGGGCAATGTCAGCCTCTATTCACAGTGGTCCAGCTGGCAGCCCGCAGATAAGGGATATTCCCAAGTGGCCCCAGCCTTCTCCCAAGAGCCTGACAATGTTCAGCAGCCAACATATTAGCCTGCATATGCAGTGCCAGGAATGGAGCTGGCCAGGATCTACTGCCCTGACTCCTGCGGGAAAAGGGGTGCAGGACTCGTGGCTCAGCACAGAGACAATCATTAGCTGCTTCTGTCAATCCTGAACATGGGAAAAGAATATCTCAAAAGCAGCTCCAGCCACCACATCCCATCAGCTTTTGACCAGCTCATGACTCATTGGCTGGCAGGCAGATGTGTAGCAAGAAACAAAGCCCCAATTTAATCCACTCCATTTTCCTCCAGCATGACTGCACTGGAGAAATCAAGAAATATGCATGTGTTCTGATCCACACCATGCAGTGACTCCTGGCTTTCATTTTGAAAAGGACACTACCTTTCAAACATAAATTAGATAGAAGAGTCCTCCTGAAAACTTCAGGTATGAGTTTTTTGGAGGATTCCTAGGTTTAGGACAGTCCTGAGCCATGTCCTCCTCAGAGAGCTGGTGACCAATAAACCATGGTGGGAAGTATCCCCGCAGGAAACCCCTCAGTTATGAGTGTTGAAGGTCAGATAAAATGTCCAATATGTCCTGGTCCTCCACCCAAGTCTTCCAGGATTAACACTGTTGGGGAATAAGTGCTGTCCATGAAAGTCTGGCACAAAATGGTCATTTTTCTAAGGCTCATAAAGCAATTAAGTGGTCAGTGGTCACCAAAATGGATTACTAAAATGGCTAATAGAAATTCAAATGGGCTCCTGTGAATATAGGGTGGTCTTATGATTCCTTGCAGTTATCATTCCAGTTTTATCAAAATAGGAAATAATTTTTAAAAATCAGAGAACTTAAACGTTCCAGAAATAGAAGTGAGAAGTATCCTTGAAAAAATGAACCATTGGTTTTAAAATATCATTGCAGTTGTTGTCATAGTTTTTAAATCTGGAAACTCAAGACATAGTGTCCAATACACTGATTGAGAACAAAAAAAATCAGAATCTGCAAGAATATGAAAACTTTGAGGTGTTAATGTTTCAAAGAAGATAAAGAATACTCTGACTCTCTCCACGTGCCCTCCCCTAACCCTCAACCCCCCCAAAAAGATAATTTATAGCAAGCAATCTTTTTGGCTCTCAGATCTTCCAGGTGGCATGTATAATAGGATTAAATTAAATTGCTTCCAGCCTGTGTCTAAAGATGAGGAACAGGATGCCAGCTGGTTAGAATAGAGCTACTTTACCAGTCATTATCTATTATGAAAATGTCTGGCTCACACACCAATTGCACATAAATAGGGTACTTCTTGAGGTCAACTTTTTTACCTTATCAGCTGTCCTAGCATTTCATAGTCCTCTGTTATAACCAGAATATGTGCTCAGGTTATTTCTTCTTCTTGTTTGGGACTGTGTCCTGCAGGATCTGGGGTGATTTGCTCTTGCATTGTGCCTGAGGAAGTGCTTGACAATACAGACACAGTTAGATCCATGGTTTTCAAAAGTGGGAGTCACAGTGGTTCAGTGCCAGACTACTAAGCATCTCTCAGAACTGATCTTTTTGTTGAATCTTTGCCACTTTTTCACTGAATTATCTCTTACTCCACAAAGGAGGCTATTTGTTTCAGCTGGGCTGCTTTTGTTGTTAAATACTGCTCGGATTAGCAGATAGCAAAACTATACTTTATCCCATACATAGTGGGCTAACCAAAGAGAAAAGTAAATATAGTAAATGAGTTCTCTTAGCCTGAAACTGTTCTCTTTGCTGGAAAATATTTAAAGGAATAAAAAACTGTGGAATGCAAATGGGTAACATTTTCTACTGCTGAATATGACCTTATAAAAGGTCCTTTTTTCTCCTGGATGAACACCAGCCTTACATATGCCATAGAATATTCATCCTTCTTAGAGTAATTTCTTTCTCAAAAAAATTTATTTTTTAATATTGCACTAGAGATTCCTTTTCAGTAATAGAATAGCTGGATTCTTTTTTTTTTTTTTTGAAACTAGCAATAGATTGCAATTCATTCCACTGCTTTTATTTTTTTTGCTTTTCTCCAAAAGTCTTTTAGACCATAGGTGCTACTTCTATCTTAAAAGCAAGCAAGCAAACAAACAAAAACGAAACAAAACAAACCACCCAAAAGAAAACAACAAAAAATTACTAAGAAATATGGGAACTATCAGTGTGCAGTCCAGCGAGTTACCGCAGTGGATATATAAGCAGAGCCGTTCTAGGCGTGAGCAATGATCTCTTTGCTCAGTTGGCACAGCAGCACTGGATATTGCCTTCTGCTCTCTGCATCTCTGAAAGATGCAGATTGTTGCCTCATGTTGGAATAATGGTTTGGCAGCCCTCTGCACCACTCAGGCATCTCCTAGCAGGGTGAAACAACCCAGCTTCCCAGTTGCAGCTGAAGCCCTCATGCAGAGCGGCTGATGGGGAAACATTTTAGGACTTGCAGGGATCCTCAGGGATCTCCAGGAGCAGAGTGTATCATTTTTTCACAGCATGATGCATCCTGTGATTGCCTTTCTACTCCACCTGCAAAGCAACTCTTCAGGAGTAAGCAAATTCACACACCACAATGGGATCATCGTCTGGCTCCGGCATTTCTACACGAGGGAATGAATTCCCATGGATTTGTATCATGAGCTTGCTCCAAGCAGCTCTCACACCAACACCATATCAATGCAAAACCAGGAAAATTCTGCAGTCTGGAACACAGTTCACCTCTGCTACCTGGGTAAATGATGTAATGAGGCAAGATACAAGTTGAGACCATGTTAGGGGAATTTGGCAATGGTATTATGGAAGTAACACATGTATGGGTAGTGAGCATTGCAGACATATTTGAAATTCTAGCAAGGTTCAAGAAAATGGGATTCTCAGCTTGGATGAGAACACTAATGGCACACACAGACCTCTCTCGCTCTCTTACAGGTGCCAATAGATGAGTTCTCCACAAGAATGCTTCTCTTGCATTCTGCAGGGCTCTCATGCAGAATAAGAATTTGAAGTATGGCTCCTTCTCCCAAAACTACACTGTTTATTTTAATCTTTCTGTTTAATTTGAGGATGGGAAGGTGCTTAACTAGCACCTAAAGAGGTTTCAGCTGGACACCATGAAAGCATAGAGGCAGAAGAAAAGTAGGAATATAAGTCAGCCAGCCCTAGGCAAATACAAATGTTTCACTCAGGTTGCAGACATTCACAAGGCACAGGAGATGCTGTGGTATCCTGCCCATTCCTCCCCGGCAGTACAGGGAGGAAACCTCTGCAGAATGATGAGGAGATACAGGAAGAGAGCATTGAGGGATCACTCCTGAAAGACTTGACCAATCAAAATATTGTATGTCATGGCAAAACAGTGACCAGACCACAAACTGCATATGTGAAAAAGCTGAAGCAAAGCTTATATATTCAAAGCCTAAGAGCTCTTGTGGTCTGGATGGATTCTAGGGTGAAAGGGGTGAGAGGTGTGTAGATCTCTGCCCAGTTTAGTATTTCTAGCTGCCTCAAGAGAAAAAAAAATGAAATAAAAAAAAGAACAGCTCTAGATAATGATTCACTTTATCCTAAAGCAGATGTTAAGATATGTCAGATGAGTCACAGCCTAAAATTGCCTATTTTGTTCTATTGATTATAAAAGGGAGCCCAGTGATTAGTTCAGATGAAGACACCTACAATGATGAATCTGTTAGAGGAGCTGAATCTCTGCCGAAAAGTTCTCAGTAAGGGTGCAGGCATGGACACAGGCTTTGCTAGACAGCAGCAGTGATGAGATACCCTAAGGTGGCTTTACCCTGAGAGCTATCCAGGAAAGGCCTTGAAAAGCAGAATTTGTACTTGTTCATATCATCTTCGCATTTAAACACTGAATCTTAAATCTATTCTATCAGTTAGTCAGAGAGTTTTTATCTCTGAGAGAAAACGTGATTTCTGAGTAAAAAAATGCTCCTGACATTAGTCATGTAGGTTTACGGATCACATTTTCCCCTTGAGGCTTTGTGGGATCTACTATTTGAACACCCAAGTCTGTACTTGGATACACAAAGTGGATTTCTACTGTGAACTGAGCTAATGCAGAAGTAGGAGTGGTATGTCTTTCTATTACACAGATATTTGAAATTTGGCCTTTTGCTACTAATACAATAGAATTTGTGAGAACAGGAATGATCCAACTGGTATTCTCTAGTGGAATGTGCTTGGTGGAAGACTAAGAAAAAGCTACAGCCTGGCAGAGGATCAGAGGGAAGATAGGGCACAGGGGCAAGAAGTAGGTCTATCACTCCAGAGAAAAAGCTGGCTCTGTGTCTATACTAGAATCTCCTCTGATCTGAGCTGCCCTTTCAGACCTCTGCAGATAGGGTATGTTAGGAGAAACTGCTTCCACAACCTTTCCTCCAGGGCAGCTCTGGGAGAAGGAAAAAATGGCATGACAACAGGCACCCTGCCAGGGGGACCAAAGCATTATAAGCAAATTTTTCAACTTAATTTAATTTTTTAATTACAAAACATGATTTGTACAGATAGGTTTCCATTATACACAGGTAGCTTATCTGACTTACGGAGAAGCAACACCAATGGGTAGAAATACCCATTCTGCTCCCCTCAACAGTCCCTCCCATGCCTGGCAACACATATTCATTTTTATGCTGCACCTGCCCAAGATACTTTCATGAACCTACCCAGGCCTGCAACAACAAAGTATCCTAAATCAGGGAGTTTTCTGCAGAAACCCCCCACCATCACTGAAGGAAACAGCTAAGGGCAAGTAGTACCATTCTGGAAGTGAACTGCTGCTTCCTGACCCATCACCATCCATGGTGATGAGCTGGCTGCATAGATAAAAAGCTGTCTACAGCTACATAGACTTATGCAAGTCTATGGCAGATTTATTTGCATACTCTGAAGGAGTACTTTGTGCAGAGAGGGTCCAGCCCTTGGATCCTTGCAAAGTTACAGATCTGCTTTCAGAACTTAGTACCTGTTATGCCCAGCTGTTCAGCTGCAAAGAGATAGAGCCAGCAAAGAAAGGTGATTTAAAGTCTGAAAGTACTTTAGCAAGAATTTCTTTTCACATTTTCAGCTAATTGGAGATAATCATGTAAGCTTCTCCCCATCCCCAATTAACAGACTGGTGACATTTACGACATTTACATGTCTGGCTTGTGGCAGCCTTATGGGGCTTGACATCTGTGCATGGCAAAAGCATTGAGCTTCAGAGCTATGTTCCCAGAGAGTGCTATCGGTGTGCAACAAATTCTGTTCACTTATTAAAGGTGCTGTGTAGTCTTGGGGGCTTATAATAATTGAAAAAGAGGGAGAGCAAGGCTACTCTTAGAAGCATCAGAAGAGCAGTCAAAGTGGGGCTTGGCACAGGTGGCTCCTACAACCGTGAACTGCACTTTGGTTAGTATGAAACAGCTGTGCAGATACTCTTACACGCAGGTGAAATAAGAACATTAGGTCAATAAGCCACGGGCCTGAGACACAGAGATGGCCAAAACACATTGTGGTGTGAGGAGGTGGGCAGTGTGACTCTCTGAAGGAAGGCAGCAGCTCAACAGATGATGTTAACATGCATTTTTCAGCACTGTGTTGCAAGTGCCAGGCTAATTCCCCCGAGACGTGCTGCTCCGTCTGTACCATGCTCTTCAGTAGGGCACTGTGTGTCTCAAGTGTGATAGCTGGCTTGGTCCAGGATATGACCCATCATCCTGGTAGGATTTCAGCTGTCTCATGCTCTGGGGCATGACACTGCCTTTGGGGGTGAACATAACCAAGGATTCTATTTTTCTCAGTGAAAATGTAGCTCAGAAGTAGTATCCAATAACAAATTAATATCTTTCTTTGGTCTTTCCTGTTCCCTCTGTGGCTTATTTGTAACAAGAAGTTGGAACAGAGAGAGAGATCAGGAAATGTTTAATAACCTCCTAGTTATTTAATCTGTAAATACCAAGCTTTGAGAGGACTTTGATGTGAAAGTACATCAAAAGATAGGGTTAGCATTCAAAATTATCTCAACAAACAGAAGATGAAGGCTGAAAAATAGCACAAAATTCAGTGACATAAATGCAAGTTGGATCAGGTATACAAAAATATTCAACTAGGGACCTACTGTGTTAGGAAAAACCCAATAAGAGTTGTACAGGAAAGGATGTAGGGGTTGTACTGCATCCATCATAGGCTGAACATGAGGCAGAACTGTTATATGAAGATAATACTGAGGTGCATGAACAGGATTATAAAACATCCAAAATAACTTTTGTTCAAAGCCAAGCTGTAGTTCAATCTCTGTGTATATACACTGTGTTTCAGGAAAGATGGAAACTGTCTGGGAAGAATCCCCTGCAGAAAAAGGTATCTTAACTTGGAAATTTAGTTTGAAGGGGATTTCTAGAGGTCATCTAGTCCAAAATGACGCTCCAAACAAGGTAACTTCAACACATTGTTTAAGGTCTTGCCTGGATCAGTTTTGAAAATTTCCAAAACTAATGTCTCTCTGGAATATGAGAAAGACTCAAGAAATGGGATTTTGTCTCTGAAGGACTCAAGTTCAGTCGGATTCATTTGTGATTTGAAGGATTTAGATTAGTCCTAGATTATTAGGACTTAGATTAAGTTTTAGGAGAAGCTTGGGTCTTTGGGCAGGCTAGCATCCTTATAATCTTCAGACATTTGCATTTTCTCACCCCACAGAAAACACATGGGATGGAAGTTTTACCTTCTGTCTCCACCTCAGGAATAGTTAATTTGCTCTTATAGCCAGTGCATGCCATTGGAAAGTTCTAAAGCATCCTGGTCCTGACTTGCTCGAGAATTTAGTTCTCAAGATATATTTGCTAGAATCTCTAAGAGAAAAAGGTTTATGAATACATGTATTTTAATATCATATTATCTAAGCACATTTAAAATACAAGATAACCAGAAATCATAAGAATTGCTCTTGAGGGCAAGAGGATTATTTTAGAATCCTTTTCCAGCTTTACCCTGATCATATGTCTTCACTGCAGATTCAGCCTGGATGACCACAACAAGCCTTGCCAGAGTCTGGGTTTTTCCATTGCAAATACCGTGTCTTTACTTCAGTCATGCATCTAGCCATGTGTATTTGGGTCCTTTCTGCAAGGACCTTTACCCTTTCCTGGACAGAACTAACAGAGCTCACCTGCCCAGGATGAATGGTGGTCAGGATCCAAAAGACCACCAACATTTGACTGGGTTTTTAGTGCCTTCTTTTATATTTATAGAACAGAGGGTTACCATTAGGAAAAGAGTCAAAGTAGTAGACTGAAGATATACTTTCTTTTGATGGTTAGTACACCCTAATGCCGTGCAACACACATAAACACACCCGCATCTCTTTTTGAAGTGGTGAATTCACCACCATATAGCAATTATCCAATTCCAAAATGAGTCATATTAACTACCAGAAGAGCAAAATCTGTCCACGCAGTAACTTCTGGCATAATAAATCTCTTTCAAAAACTTCCGATTGGACTATTTCTTTATGCCTTTTAGGGGAATGTGGAGGGGCTGGTTTAGTTCAGGAATACAGAAGCTAGCCATTCAAGGACAGGCAAGAGATCCAGGCAGAACCAAATTCAAGTGAGGTCTGAAAACCTGCTAATGCAAATTTCAGCTCAGTGCTGGAACCCAGTGAAACCTACAAACTCATTGTTATTCATTAAGCAGATTGAAGGAGTGAAATGAAATTCAGCAATTTGTCCGCCTCTGCAGAGTACAATATGTTCACTTTGAAGGGAAACTGGTGCATGGATGGGAGGTGAAGCGTAAGCCACACTTACCTCGGGGGGAGAAGTGGGGAGTCAAATGTTTTAAAAAACCCCATGTCCCTCTCTCAATGAATGCACTTGCACATCCCTCACTGGCCTGTCTGGCCCCTTCACTGGTGAAAAAGTCCAGATGTCTGTCCTTGCCTGCTGCATGTGCTGATGCCAGGGCATCAAAGGTTCACAAGTGGCAGCTCCACCAAGCTCCAACCAACTCTTGACTGATCCTTTATTAAGACTAACCTCTGCTTCAGCCCTACTCCTGTGGCATTTTCTGGGAGTTAATTCAAAGCTGTGTGGCCTGCTTGATTAAAAAACAGAGCTAAAGATGAGTAGGGAAGATTCTTCCTTCAGCCATTGAGCATGTTACCTTCTTCCTGCTGTTGCCTAAAGACTGGGAGCAAAAAACCTCCAGGTGAATTTAATATAGATAAGATAAGTGCAGGTCTTTAACGAAGGCCTTCTGGCATAAGGAGTACAAAGGCATGAGCACCTGTCCAGTGGTTCTACAATTTTATAGTACTATCCATCCAATCCGAGAACTATCCGCCCCCCAGATCCTCCCCAAATCTACCCGCTTGGCATGCCTCCCCTGAATTGAGTTTGAGGTCCTAAGACCCCTTTCTTCCTTATCTTCCTCTTCTTCACCCATGTATTGTCTTTGGAGCTTCTCCAAGATTCCGGGCTTGAAGGTTGCTTTGACTATTGTATCTTTTTGTTCAGGCCTGGGGTGTGTATGTTCTTAAACAGAATGTGTTTACAATAGTCCTGGTTGAAAGGAGCCTAAACAAGCCTAAAGAATTTAGAAAATTTGATATCAAATGGGGGAATAAGGTTTGGTGTTAACTACCATTCTAAAGTATAAGAGACTATACGACTATACTAAAAACCTGTATTTACTACTCAGGTACTTTAAAATCTACAAAAAGCTAAAAATCCTAAAAATTCTGAGGCATCACTGCCATACAAGGGATTGATTTTGTTATAATTACCCAAACAGAGCAGTTTATTATTTGCTCTGTGACAGTCTCTCTGATATGCTAGAAGAATTCTTTTCCTGGAGACCCACAGAAAGAAACAGTACTGCACAAAGTACTGTGTTACTAGACAGGACCAACACAGCAGGAAAAGAACCAGAAACATTTTCTCCTGTGTTGGGGGGGGAGCTGGGATAGCTTGCTCAGGTAGCAAGAGCTCAGCACCCTCTGCCCCCACTTACTCCTTTAGTTTATCTCATGCTATGCTACCACAAGCATTCAAGCACAACCTTCCTTCAAGGAAACATGGTAAGCATGGCTGGACTTCAGCCTTGCCTGACTGTCTGCCACACTGCTTCTCTGCTGATCTGGAGGGTGAGATCCGTCTTTCATTTCTAAGCTTAGAAATGGGGAATATCTAAGCTCAAAAATGTCCAGTGCAGACTGTCCCCATCTCCAATGGCACCAGTTCCACCTGGGAAACAGGGAGAGA
Source organism: Lepidothrix coronata (assembly GCF_001604755.1). NCBI lineage: Eukaryota > Metazoa > Chordata > Aves > Passeriformes > Pipridae > Lepidothrix > Lepidothrix coronata. The sequence continues at coordinate 2,502,470 of NW_016690248.1, read as the reverse complement.
AACATGCACTTGTCAGATTCATCAGATAAAGTTTAGATGTCTGCCTCAAGATGAGAGGAATGACTGTGTCTCTCCACCAAATAGAAAAGGAACCTGGAAAAAGTAGCTGAAATGAACGTGCTAAGTGAGATGTAGACACTGACATTAAATTGCATGACTCTCACTCGAGGTAATTAGAGTGTAACAGAGTTAGGAGTATGTAGTTTAAAGCAGAAGACTTTTTCCATCACCCATTTTTTATTTTCTGAAGTAGAAATTTTAAGAAAACCAGTTCTTCAAGGTCCTAGAGGCTAAAGATTGTAGCATACTGCTTCAGAGCTTGCTTGATTAGTATTTAATTCATTCAATCATTTCTCCTAATGAAATGTCTCACCTATAACATTTCTGTGAGCTTTGGGGTTTATTTTCCATAGAAAATTATCCTTTAACAAGAATAACACTTGGTGCAAATGAAGTTCCTTTCTTCCAGTGAGTGCACAGAACTCTGCAGTTGTTAGCTGCACCTCCCACCACATTGTAACCCTCTCTCATTACCAGAAGTATACTGATAAACAGGGATTTCTCTTGAGGCCTCTCACAGTGTATGCAATGCCTGACAGGATGGGGCACCAATCAATGATTAAGGTCAATCTGTCATATCCTCTTATGTGGCAGTCTCATAGCAAAGCAGCAGCTGAGCCAAGAAGGAGCTCCGGGTGCTCATTACACCACACACACTTCCTAACTTGTTAATTGTGTTTGAACAATGAAAAGTCATTCTGGAATTAAATTTGATGATCAAGTCCTCAGCCAAAATTTTCATTTGCTTGGGACATTTGTGAAATGAGGTGTTGGGGCTAAATTGCCTAATGGCCCCTGGGCACTCTGGGGTGGATTTGGACCACCTACAAGGGTAACTTGTGGACATTTAGGCACCAGTGAAGGCACCAGTGAACTTCAGGGAAATGATGAGTGCTTTAAAAAGCCTACAGCTGCCTAACCATGACCCATATGTCTGGCCACAGGAGGGGACAGGCTGCAAGGAGGGGCAGCCCCACTACAGCACAAGGCATCAGGGCAGCCTTGGCTGGCAGGGCCCCAAAGGCACGCTCAGCTCCTGCAGATCTGTGCACCCCAAACCAGGAGCAAGCAGCCCAAACACAATCCACTGGCAAGAAGATTCCCAACCAGCATCATTTGCTCAATGGAAGCTCATTCCAAAATTGTTTAAAAAGTTAAATTACCCATCTTTTGGATGGGGAAACAGTGAGGCAAAGTCCTGAGCCACCTAGCAGCCCCCAGCAGAGCATACTTTCTGCTGTGTTTGTTCTGTACATAGTCCTGGGGCTTTGCTGCTCTGATGTAAGTGCGAAGTTCAATTGCCATAGCAACGGCATCTGGCAGGTGCAAAACACTGTATTCTCTTTGCTAGATATAAGGGAAGACCTTTCTGCTCTAGGGAAGGGAACTGTCAGTTGTAATGAAGATTGTCCTCTCTTCTCTTACCTGGAAACACAGCAAGGAAAACTCTTTATTGATTTTTTCGTAAGAGGACTGGGGCTCCAGCACTAATTACTTCCACTGTTTTTCTTTGCAGCACAATAGGTATCCATATAAGCAGAGGCAACAAGTGTTTGGGCTATATATAACACCATCTACAAAGTAGCCAAATGAATTTCTCTCCACAGCAGACAGAGGCAATGAGAAGGCAGTGAAGTTGCATGGAAAATGATGCTGCTTTTCACAGTGTCCTCATGACTGTCTTACCTAACTAGAACACAGGTCATCTCTGACAAGGCAGAAGTGGCCCAGAGCGCTTCCTACCTCCTTTTCAAGGTTGCCGTAGGCTGGTACTTGGGCCAGGTGTGTAGGACGTGCGTCCCCATTTGAGACAAACCCAATTTCCCTCTGCTGTGCCCCAGGAGCAGTTTTTTCAAATAGAGATGCTGTTGGGATGCACCAAGGGCTTGGGACTGGGCCAGCAGGAGGTGGCACAGCATCCACTGGTCATCCTCCATCACCTTACCTTTAAACCTTGCACACCTTGGGAAAGCTGGAGGAGAGAGATGCCCAAAACCACAGGAAGTGTGCCCAAAAGTGTGTTTTCATTGCACCTGGAACATCAGTGATGGGGTCACCCAGCACAAGGAGACTGTGCCCTGAAGAGGAAGAGAGGGAGGTGTTTGTCCACATGTCCACATAACCATCAGCTAGTGCATTTTTTCATTTGTTGTTCAGTGTAACTATTTGAGGGCTGCCCCTCATTATTTTTAAGTGGTCTCTATTCTACAAAAATGCTCTATTTTACTATTGAAAATGCCAGAACTAAATAACCCTGGAACAGAGGTCAGAGAAAAGTTAATTATGTTAAAGGGCCAAATCCCACAACATCCTAAGTTTCTAAATGATTTTGTGCCCTCCACTTTGTGTTCTGTCACAATTTTTGTCCTGTTGTTGTTCCTGGTAGTTTGAAAGACATTACTCCTAGTTCCCATAAACTTTGCAGCCACAGTTACACTATCATAGGGGAGCCTGGCATGCAGACATCATGTGGCAGCCTTGGTCAGCCAAGAGCTGTCCCCCACCCGAAACACCTCCTAACATACAGCTGACAGATACAGCCGCCTGGTGGCATTTTTGTGGGAAATTAGGGGCATGCTTTTATGGTCAACAAAGCAGTAGAACAGGGGAGGGTATGGTGTATGGATAGCTATCAGTGGTCTGTCCCACCAGGCTGCAGAAGAGTATTAAACAAACAGGCCCTCTATAATAGCTTCTCAATTCTTTCCACTTTTTTTTTCCCTAAACAAACATAACTCAAAATTAATTGTGATTCGGAGAATGAGGTCCAGGAATGAGCTGGTATCACAGCTTTACAGACACATTTTGTATTGTAGCATTATCACTCAAGTAACAAAATGTACAGGTTAACCATGAGGCATGAGCAGAGCCAGTGTGCATTCTGACAGTGAATGGGCTCTGTGATGCTGCGTAATAAGAATTAATTATTAAACATGTATTTCCATGTAACAGTATTTGCTTCTGTTTTAAAGGGAGTCAAATCCAGGCTAATAATTTTTTTTATTTAGCAGTGTTATAAACAATATCAAATATGTTACAGATCAAAAGTGGCCAAACCCAAGATTGTTTCATTGGCAGAGATAACTTTCATCTGTCAAGGCAGTCCATAAAAGAGCAATAGAAGAGCAGCAAGGCCATCTCCTTCAAAGGCGCTGAAGGCTGCAGTTATTTGTATTCTGAAACATAAAAAGCACAAATTCAAAGTAACAAGTGCTAGCAGCCTGTTCTGTTGCAACCTTTTGGCTAGAAACAATACATCTAAAAATACATCTGCTGATGAGGTCAGTAGGTTTATCCCTGGCGAGAGTCAAAAGGGCAGGAAGTAAATAATAATGCAAAATCAGGAAAAAAAGTTCCAGCAGTCGGAAAAGATCAAGCTCTTTATTTGTAGTTTCAGCTTTCCTGATCAGCTCCAGCATGGGATCTCTTTTGTGCTGTTGAAACTTCAAGATCAAATTATCACTGCCCACAATGCAGCATAATTACTAAAATAAAAAAGTGTTGAAAACAAACACAAACAGCTATTAAATAAGAAATAGGTCACAGTAGAAGATGCCCCCCATTCCACAGTCCTGTGTAAAGACACAGATGGAGTGTCTTTATGGCTGACAGTGACTAATTTACTCATCAGTAGACAACACTGTCCACTAGGTTCTGTATATGTAGGTGAAGATGGGATGGTCAAACTGTACTCATAGAATCCTCTTCTCCTGCAGTTATGGGTTTCCTGAGAGCCCCGTTCATGCATGGCACACAAGATATTTCCCTGCTCCTACAGAGAATAAGTGTGAAGAAGAAAATGTGGTGGCTTTTAGTCCCGTGAGCATGCTCTTCAAGTCAGCATCATAACCAAGCTGCCAGAAACTTGCAGATATAGCAAGAGGTGGCAGAGCTTTAGGGTTGTCAAGAATTTTTCTAATGAGTGAATAAAAGGCAAAAGTTAAAATCTGCAATTGCTTTGAGGAGAAACAAAATAGTTTCATGAATAGCCTGACACAGGACTACTAGGGCCACTGCAGAACAGCAAGCAGAGGTGGAAAAAAGCCATGGCCAGCCCAGTAGCTACCAACATTGACAGTGCAATGCCTTCCTATGAAGAAGTACAAACCAATTTGGGCTTAAAAGCAGTAGCCTGTTTTAAAAGACTTAAGTGAAGAAGAAGGAAACAAAAGAAAGGGGGAAAAATTTTAAAATAAAAACCTTTGCTTTTTATTTGTGCCACACTGTCTGCTTGCTGCTAAGGTACAACCTGCAGATGTGTGCCAGGCTTGCAAATCATACTAAAGCATCTGTGCCTGGGGACTAGTCCTGCTCCTAAGTCAGCATTTTGTCACCAGATGTCCCAGAATGACATGAGTTGACCTTACTGACACTGCTGCTCTAGAAGAAATAGAAGGGACCATTTGCATTACTAAAGCAACTCCACTGAGGCAAAAACACCACGGCAGCCAAGGCAAGCCCTGCTGAACTGCGAGGTCCCCAAACAGAACCCTCTGCAAGTCTGCATCTGCTCCCATCACGAGTGCCAAAAATGCCCTTGACTTCAGCTAGATCAGGATGAGGTGCTCTCTTACGGGAAAAGCAGAGCCATCCTAACAGAGAGAATCAGAGCCTATCAAACAGAATAATTATAGAAATTGTAAAGGAATTTTTCAGGGGGATATTTTTGAGGGGAAAACACACCTGTATTTCAATTACTGCTACTAGAATCCCTTGATGAGGCAGAGGTGGCTGTGAAATTCCAAGTCTGCCCTGTACAGTCAGGGCTGGCAGGTTAAGACACAGTTACTTTACAGACCAAGTGGTTGCTCTGGTTTTTAAGTTCCCTGAATTCCTTTGGATAGATGAGAAAAACTGACAAGGTTAATAAATCCAGGCAGTTAAGAGGCAGATGTGACATTGTCTTATGAGGGAAATCAAAACCAAGAGGCCAAGCACTCTGATTTCAGCCATGTTACACTTGGGATAAGTGGGACCCATGAGGTTTTTGCTCCTTTCACAATTTCACAACATGTGGTGGGGGGAAACAGTTTTCCCCCTGCAGTTATAAAATGGTAAAACCCCAGGGGGTGGTGACCCTTGAAGTTTTGAGGTTTTACCCAATGAGCGCTTCTGCAAAATATAAATATACCACAATGGAAGAGAAGGTTAGTTGTAGCTGTTGTAGAAGTAGCCGTGTTGTGAAGCCACGAGGAGAAACAGCAGGAGCCCCCACTGGGGGCTGGGCCCCCCCAGCCCCCGGCAGGGGGGCTACAGAGACTTGGAACAGTGTTAAGCTGGACTATGTATCTGTAGCTATGAGCTGGGGGATGTTTCTCCACTGTAAGCCGCAGCAAGAGATACTGAAAAGCAGAGGCAGAGACAGCAGTGAACAGAGGCTGTGGCTAAAAGCCAACAGATAAGAACTGAACCAGAGAAGCAGCAGCAAACAGCATGCAACCAAAGAAGACACAGAGTTGTCTGAGAGAGCCGAGAGAGACCCAGCAGCAGAGAGAGAGGAAGTTGGGGTAAGAACTGAAACCAAAAGACCCCAAACTCCTTGGAGACCCCTCACCATCTAGAAGGGAGGGGTGAAGTGCAACATGCACTGCAGAGGAGCTGAAAAAGCTCAAAGCGTCCTGGAAAGCTGGACCAGGACGGCCAAAGGAATGCGGAGAGGGTGACCTTGCCCCCCCCCCTGCTGCTTGAGACAGAGCACAGGAGCTCTGGTAGAACTCTTGAGGCAAAGGCCTTCAACCGAAAGCCACCCGAGATGTTCTGACTCAGGGGTGAATTCCCTGAGGAAGGGACCTTCATGGGAGTCTTACACCCCATGATATGACCATGGTGAAGAGAGTTTTGTCCCTGCTATGCAGTCCACAGAAGAGAAGACCCTTGCTTGAAGACGACGGGCCAAGGGGCTTGGATACCCCTCATGTGTACTGGCAGAGATCCAGATACAGATGCTGCTGCATGAGAAGAAGAGAACCTGCTGCCTTAGAGACATTGCTGCTCTGAGAGTAGAAAAGGATCTTTTCCTTCTTCCCTCTTGGACTTTTATTTGCAGGGGAGAAGAGATTTGATCCCTTGTAAATACTTATGTCATGGTAGAGATAATTAAGATTGTACATAATGTGTTGTAGTATTTATTTTGTACAGTCATCATAATATATTCCCTTTCCCCCATTTTGAGTCTTGTGTGGTGTCTGGAAACCATCTCACACTGGGTTGAGATGTGGGAGGGGGCTAGGACTAGGGAATTGGATTTTTGGGGTTCTCAAACCATGACAGTGTTTAAAAGTTCAAGGTCTCTTAGCCCTGGTACCCTCACCTATTGAGCACACTCCTGCACTGCTTTCAGTCCAGCACCTGTGCTTTGAGGAGCAGCAACATCCAGGGACTACTCCAGGCTTGTCTTTCCAGGCTCACTCAGGAGTGCACTGGGCTGTCCTATACCCCAGCAAAGGGTTCACACTCCAGCAACGCTGACCAGGTCCCAGGCACATCCCTGCTGACCTCCAGCACACCTCAGGGTCATCTTTTCATGTAACACAGTCTTCATGGGGCTGCGTGAGTGGTTCATGGCTTAGCCCTCCTGGTACCTTTTACTTGCACCCCACACAGCCCATAACACACAACTTCTGCCACAGTGGGGGTTTTGGTCCTTTTCGTTTTTAAGTAATTCTCTTTAGACCACACAAGAAATCCACAGATCCATCTCAAAGAAGAAATCATCTATATGCTGTGCCATACTCGCTTTGCCTCACCACCCTAAATTGTTTTTTGAAATTGAGGGAAATTCATCTCAGTAGAGAAGCATCTGTTAGCTCTCCAGACATCAGGAGCACAGCTGACCTTTGGAGAATGGACCCTCTCTGATTTGGCTGTCTGTGTCTTTCAAATGGGCCCATGAGACAGTTATACTCTCTTTTTTCTACCATAAAGTAACCCCACGTCTGCTTTTGTGAGGTGATCAAGTTTCCTCACAACACAAGCTGATTCTTAGGGAATAAAATGTATTTTCCAAATAATCACATACAACATCAAAAAAATAAAGCTTATTTAAAGCATACGCTAGAAAATTGCTATTTACCCTTGAAATTGTTTTCGCTGACAGAAATTTTATTTGAATCAATCATTATTGTAGATAGGGGGTACAAGGCTGTATTTGTTCAGGAAAAAAAATCCCACTATATAAATACTAAAATGGAGTTGCAAATGCAGAGGAAATTTCTTGATTGATAAAACAAAAATTAAATATTTTTGTAATATGTCTTATTCTAATCTGAAGATTTTGACCTGAGTACTATATATAGTATTCCAGTTTAAGCCTACGTATCATCAGCTGTTTAAAAGAAACTGCAAAGTTCACTTCTCGAAGATAGACCACCCTTTGTAGAGCAAAGAGCAAGTGTGTACCAGGTTCTGCAAATTCTTTGTCCTCTGCTTATCATTAGACACAAAAACACTCATCAAGTGCACAGCATTAATCATACACCTAAGTATTTGCAGCACAGAGACACCATTTGCTCCAGCTTTTACACTGCCAAAGATAACCAGGAAACAAATAACTAAGTCAGGGCATCCTCTTTCAGCTGTATGTGCTCAATAAAAAACTCTTCTTGGAGATGGCTGGAGTCCTGCCTAATTGGGCAGACGGGACTAGACATGACATCAGATGAGCCTTTTCAGGGAAACTGGTTCTGGGGAGGAGTTGTGATTACATGTTTCTGACATTGGCTGCTGCCAGAGGGAGAACACCAGATGAGATGTACTGCTCCAGCAAGTGCTAAATTCTTAATTTAGGCATTTTATGGAAATTGTTGAAAAACATTCTAATTGGAAGGAACTTTTGCTTCTCCAGCATATAATTTTCTGCATTTGCATGAAAACAAGCTCTTTGTTTTTAAAATTCTACTGCTCTTGCTGTTTATTCCCCATTGGAATTCATAATCCTGTGTTTGCACAAAGCACTATAATTGGTTGCTGTGGAAGTGTTTCTATCAAAAGGAAATGATTATTAATGATCAAGAATGAACAGTTGCATAATAGAGATTAGTAAAATAAGCACCATTCTAATAATTATGCTAATCTGCATGAAACCAATCTCTTCAAATGCTTTGAAATAAACATATCCCAGTGACAAAAACCATCTTTAAACACGAAGAGCAGTAAGAATCATAGGAGCAACTAGGGGTGGAGGTTGATTCTATCAACAAGAGTGGTGCATTTTGCAGCTGGCAAGTTTAAAATTCTACCATGAGCTGCACTGGGTTTTCTTGGCCAGGTTTTTGTAGCCAGGATTTTGTAGTAATCCTGAGGAAATGTTGACAAATCTTGTGTATGATATTATGATAAGTATCTCCTTTCTGTATTCACAACTAGCTCCTTTTGTAGCTCCTTTTGTACAGGAGCGGCTTCTGTAAGAAGTTGCCAGAAGTTTTCCCAAGTCCAGCAGAGTCAATGACAGCCAGCTCCAGGATGGACTGGCTCCTGGCTAAGGCTGAGCCAATCAGGAATGATGGGAATGCCTCTGTGATAACATATTTAGGAAGGGAAAAAGGTTATTGCCCAGTAATTGCAGCCAGACAAGAACAGAGTGAGAACATATGAACAACAATGTGGACACCAAGGTTAGTGAAGAAGGAGGGGGTGGAGGTGCTCCAGGCATCGGAGCTGAGGTTCCCCTGCAGTCCATGGTGCAGACCATGGTGAAGCAGCTGTGCCCCTGCAGCCCATGGAGGACCACGCAGGTGCAGAGATTCACCTGCAGCCTGTGGAGGAGCCCATGCCAGAGCAGGTGGATGCCTGAAAGAAGGCTGTGAATTCATGAGAAGCCTAAGCTGGAGCAGGGTCCTGGCAGGGACCTGCTGACCCGTGAGGAGAGGAGCCCACACTGGAACCAGTTTACTGTTAGAACTTGTGACACGTGGGGGACCCACACTGGAGCAGCTTGTGCTGGAAGGACTGCACCCCGTGGAAAAGTGACCCATGTTGGAACACTTCATAAAGAACTGTTGTCTGTGGTAAGGACTCACATTAGAGAAGTCTGTAGAGGATATTTCCCTTGGGAGGGACCCCACGCTGAAGCAGGGGAAGGACTCTTCTCCCTGAGAAGCAGTAGGAACAACGTGTGATGGATTGACTGTAACACCCATTCCCTGTCTCCCTGCAGCACTGGGGGGAGAGCAGGTAGAGCCCTGGAAGGAGGGAGTGGTGGGGGAAGATATTTTTAAGATTTATTTTACTTCTCATTATCCCACTCTTATTTTAGTAAGAAATTCAGTTAGTATCCCCAAGCTGAGTTTGTTTTGCCTGTGACAGAATGATCTGTCCAGGCCCTTATCTCTCATGAACCTCTCGTTATATTTTCTCTCCCTTGCCCACTTGCAGAAGGGAGTAATAGAGCAGCTTTGGTGAGTGCCTGGCATCTAGCCACGGTCAACACACTGCAGTGTCCCAGACTAAAATTTTTAAGACTTAACAGGCAATTAATGATTCATATAGGCAATTCCTCTTGGCCCAAAATACATGTAATAATGAACTAATACAAACCCTTGAGAGAAGGAGCGGCTTTTCTGGTAGTTTACATTATTTCTGATATGGTTACTGCAAACATAGAAGGCTTTGTTTTCTTGTTCCTGAGACTCAGAAGCCTGGCACGGGTATTCTGTTTCTAAATATCCTGGGAATCAGTGAAGACAGTCCTCCAAAGGGCTTTTGACCAGATCACAATCTTGAGGGGAGTTTTGAAGTCCATGAGAGTCTGCTGGTACATTACCAGCTCCCTGCAGACCTTCAGGGTGAAGCATCTTCTTCCTTAGCAAAGAACTTCCTAGTTTTCCCTTGTAAGACACATTTCTTCTTTTCCAGCCTACGGATCTCATCTTTTAACTCAGACCCATGCTACTTCAATGGCAGTAGGAACAACCCTTTTTTTCCAGCAATGCACAGAGACCTCAACGCTTAGTCAGGGCTCATAGTCCCTGGGTTTGCCTGCACCAGACCTCCAGAGGAGCGATATGCTGCCAACCAAATCACTCAGAGTCAGGTTTAACACAAATCAGGATTTAAGAATAAAATGTTTACTTTAAAACATTGATAGGCAATCATGGAATTATATTATAAAAAGACAAAATAAATTGTCTTAACAAGGACGTGTTTAACAATAGACATCCTCCTCCATATCATCTGGTGTCTACCTTTTTTTTATTCTAGGTTAAACAATAATATCTCCAAAATAATTGACTTATTTTTTCTTTTTAGATTGTTTCTGATTCCTCTTGCGTCTTTTCCTCAGTCATCCCACCTGCCCTCTCCCGGGTAAGCACTGAAAGAAGAGGCACAGCAGAGTGCTCAGATCATTCCTTCATGCCAGCCACAGCCAAGACATTCAAAGCTCACTTGCTTCTCCCCTGTGAAACCTCCCTCCTTGTTGCCTGTGCATGGGAATTAGACACCACTTGGTGCTCTGTGTCCAGTAAGGAAATTAAAAAGTTGCTTCTTTCCATTCTTTTTCTTCTACAGATGGTTTTTGGCTTCAGGCTGCTTGTCTGTTACAATATCCTGAGGAAACACTGACAAATCTTGTGGATGATCTTATGATAAGTATTAACATTGTATCTCCTTTCTATATTCACGACTAGCTTTATTTTGTGAGTCTCATGTAAGTTTAAACATGCTACTTCAGAGATCACAAGTGGGAATGTCTGTTTTATCACACTCAGCCCTCTAAGATACAGTCTCAGTTAACAAGAGCCCTTGCAGGGAACATTAGGAAAGCAATCTGACAGCCTGAACACCTTGTCCACAATTGCAATGGAAAATGGGTTAGTGTAACAAGGGTATGTCACCTCTTCACCAGAGCCAAAGGTGAATTTCTCAGTGAATTACACATTTGCATAATAGGAAAAGTGGAGAATCAATGGACAAGCAAAAAGTCTTTATAATAGCAGTCATTCCCAATTGCCTTCCTGTCAGGCTCTTGGCAGACCAAGGGTTATTTGAGTTTTATAGCTCTGGCACAGAGGTATTTCCAAAGCCAACATCATTCTGACACATGAAGATGAAAATATAGTCCTTACTATAGACTCTAAATTACTTTATGCATGCATGACAAAGATGAAACTGAAATATTTATATAATCTCCTTTCATTACAAGTTTTGCCAAAGTCTGCAATCTGCCCTGTTATTAAGTGAAAAGACTGTGTCTTGTCTGCTCATAGTGACATCTTTGGCATGGGCTGGAGGTGATTATTTCTCTATTTTGACAGACAGAGAGTTCAAGGTCCAGGTACCAGTTCTTCAGGTGCAGCCTTTGTCACTAAGTGGATTGTTCAGTGGCAATATGACACAGGAGGGCTTGGAAATATCCTTTGTCCTGCTTTCTTCAACAAGAAACTACCTCTCTGATAAAACACAAATTATCAGACAATGAAGGAGAAGTGTATCTCTTTCCTCAGCTGAATAAACTGCAATGATGTAAGTAAATAAATTCAAAGCCAATTGTTGTGAGTTAACTTAAACTTACTGAGTAAATAGAAATGTAGCTGTAGTTACTCTTTGCCAATGATCTTCTCTGGCATTTATACATGAGTAATGGCCCTCAAACCCTACACATGCATGCAGGAAAATCTTTCAAGAGCTCATGTAAGATGAGAGGTATTCAGTTCAAACCAAAGAAATGAGACATTAGTATGCAAGCAAAGGGTTGGTGTCTTGGAGGTGTACGTTTGGATATTCAAAAGGCTTTGAACAAGCTCCTCACCAAAGACTGTTAAGCACCTGAGTTGTCACGATATATGTGAGAATACACTCTTCTGAATTAGTGACTAGTGAGAAGAAGTAACACAAAGGACATGGACATGGTTCAAGTTCACAATGAAGTGAATTTCATAGCAGGATCCAGTGAGGATACAGAGACCTGTATTAAATAGCATATCTGTGTATCACACGGAAAGGAAAAAGGGAGTAACTGAAGTGACAGGTTCACAGGGGTTGCAGAGTGATTCAGAGCAGTCAGGCTCAACTGCAGGGAAAAGCTGAAGGCAAGCTGATGGTGCAGAGCTGCAGAGGGGTTACACAACATGGAGATAACAGCAGGCAAATTTCAGTGTCAGTAACTGCAAAGTAAAGCACATGGGGAAAAAAAACAAACCTGAAACTATATCTGATAGAGTCTAAAGAGGGTATAATCAGTCAGGAAAGAAATCTTGAAACCATGTGTTACTTCTCTGGAAGTAACTCCATGTTCAACAGTGGTTTAAAAGGCATTTAAGGAATTACTAGCAAAAGAATAGAGGAAAAAAACCTGAAAATACTATTTTGCCATTGTATAAATCCCCAGAGTATATATTCATTGAATATTGAGTACCACTCTGGTCATGCCATCTCAAAAGGAATGCAACACAGTTGGAAGTGGTGTTGGTGGGACAACAGGATGGTACAACTTCTTTCTGAATGAGGCAATGACTAAAGAGACTAGGAATTCACTTTGGAAATTGTATGATTGAAGGGGCATATAATACAGGGCTCCACAAACAACACACTTGCTAAAACAAATAGGGAAAGTCTGTTCCCTACTTGATATTTTTGTCTGGGAAGAGTGACATTGTCTAGTAGAAGGATTAAAACAAAGAATAGGAAGAACTTTTTAACCTAGCACACAACTGTATCACTGTACTCAGTAACACAAGACAATGAGATGTGAAGAAGTAGTAATCATTTTGAAGGGGGATAGATTAATTTATGAAACCTCATCAAAGGCTATTAAACATGATGATCTGTCTGCAGCTACTTACTGAGGAAAATCCCTGAAGAAGAGAGAGTGAAGCTGTAAAAGCATGCCAGGTAATATCCCATATTTCCTCTCTGCCTGCCTTTGGCATTGGTTGCTGGATGCTGGAAAGAACATGCACAGGGCACTTTGTCTAACCTATTGTGGTAACTCTCACCCTAATGTATTTACAATGATTACAGTTTCCATACTGGTAGTTTGGGGTCCAGTTCACAGCTCATTGGAGTTAGAAATTCAGTTTTCTGATGTTCAGCTACATGAAATTCAGTGAATGTTAGCTTATCAAATCATTATGTGTAAGTTCATTTCACCTCTGCCAGAGAAGGAGGCAAATGAACAAATATTATTTTGTTCCCTGGGTTTCCTTTGGAGCCAATTGCTTATTTTCTTCTGAAACAAAGCCACAGTAATTTCATAGGGTTACTGCACCCCAGATTTTGCTGAAAAAAGACAGAAAGGACAAAGCAATCCCAGGTCTGTTTCTCCCCAGCCCATACAGCCCTCTTGCACTACCACAGCTGCCTTTGCACCTGCAAGTCTTGTGCTGTTCCCCAGAGGCTGCAACACATGCACCAGTTTCTCACTCTAAAAGCATCACTCTGGTGGGCTTCAGCATGGCTTCTGTTTCCTGAGAAACCGTAAAAGCAAGAGGGACACCCACACACAAGCACAGGCACAGGAGTACCCCAAGTGACTCAAAAAAACCCAGGGTCAAATAGTACATAATGAGAACAGAAGCAGCTTACTCTAACAGAGGGCATCAACACTGGGTTAGGTTGGCACACGTTTGTTTTGCACTGCTGGAAAATTGATCCCAAGGTCTCTCAGTTGAAAGCTGAGGAATCTGAAGTGACAAAATGAAAGAGTGTATGATAGGAAGGGTGCTGAGAAACAGAGAGCAAGTCCACACAAGGTGAAGGCTTTAGGCCATCCTGTGGGTTGCTCTGCCTATGTGAAATTAAGTGAAAGACTGTGAAACTTCAGAAAAGCACCAGGGAGCTTTGGGGCCAGAGAAATCACTACCAGCAACTACTCTCACCAGAATTTTCCCTGCAAACACTTCCACGTCTCTGATCGCCAAATGAAGATTTCTGCTTTGCTGCTTCAGCTTATCTGGGAGTCCTTATCCCAGTCAGTGCACCTACATTATTTTTAGCATACACAGTAAAATTCCATTTTGTTTATGAAACATCCAGTTTTCCCAGACTTTACTACTGTGCTTTTGCTGAGGCCACACTGTTTTACAGGCTTATAACCTCCACAGTTTAGCAGAGTCAGATTTATCAGATACCATGATAGGTAAAACTGCAGAGTCCAAAGGAAATTATTAAAATCTCAGTCAAAATAAGATATTGCAGTTAACAGAGGATTTCTTTTTTTTTCCCAGCTTAAGCAACCTGAGCATATAGGCTTTAGAAGAGGTAGAAGCCAGGTTTACCACTAAGTCTGGCAGTACATCATCAAACTGAAAGAGGGCAGAATTAGATTAGATATTAGAAAGAAATTCTTTGCTATGAGGGTCGTGAGACACTGGAACAGGTTGCCCAGAGAAGTTGTGGAATCCCCATCCCTAGAAGTGTTCAAGGCCAGGTTGGATGGAGCTCTGAGCAACCTAGTCTAGTGGAAAGTGACCCTGCCCGTGGCAGGGGGGTTGGAACTAGATGACCTTTAAGGTCCCTTCCAACCAAACCATTCTATGGTTCTGTGGTGTAGAGTAACTGAGTATGAAACTATGTGGGAGTAACTGAGTTACTGCAAATTGCACCTTCTACTTATGTGACACTTCATGTATCATCTGATACATAGGGAGTTTTCAGGAGAAATCATGGGATTATGTGGCTAATAAACCCTAGGAACAAAACACAGATATGGATTTTTACTAGTCTTAAAAGCCTGAATAAAAATCACAGAATCTTATGATGTTAAATTAATGAAGCATTGAAGTATCAAAACAGTTACCTGGGCAATATATTTATATACAATTTTAAGAAATTAAAAAACTTGGATATTCATCGTATCATGAGAAAGAAAATCACATGAAAGACAATAAAGTGCTGACACTGCACACTTCTGTCAGTAGAATGGTACAAGAAAAATATAAAGCCCACTGAAAACCGGCACTTTTTTGAGAAAAAAATATGGCTCCAAGGGTAGTACTCTGAGATAGCAGATAGAATATGCCACCTGAGGTCAGCTTAATGAAGGTGAGAGTTGATTAGACCTGTAACTTCCGTAGCTTTATACTTTTATATGACTCTTTCTTATTGGTTGAATATTCTTAAAATTCATATTGTACTTTATAAGTCTGAGAATTTGTTCTAATTTTCTTTCTTTGTTTTATCATCACAGTTTTTAGACTGGAAGCAGTTTTTGTAGCTAACCAAGTGAATGCAAAACTTAGCTTTGCAATATTTGTACAAATATTGCTGATTTATTGCAGTTACGTTAGTATCTCCCTAAAGGATGGGGTACCAGGTTATTTTCCCTCCTTTGGAAAACTAGCCCGTCTCTTATCTCCTAATCCCCATGGGAGGGTCCTTCTGGCACAGTGGTGTCATGGAAGGGTCTCTTCACCACACCCTCTACTTTGCCTAAGAAAGATTCATCAGGAAGAGAGGTGACAGAAGAGGGTTTGACTTTATGTCCTAGCAGCTAGATGCTTCATGAAAGTCATAAGCCTGCTCCAGAAATAGGTAGATGATAGATAAATAGATAGATAGATAGATCCATGCTCCAGAACTATATGTATTTTTTTATACAGTCATTTCTTAAAAGCTTGAAATGCATAAAATCCATTAAAATAAAGGGAGCAGAAGTGCCTTATTTGCCTTGCCTTGCCTTACACTGAATCCCTTACTCCAAGCTGTGGAGCCAGACTACTTTACAGTGTGTGTTTGAGGCAGGCAAGACCCCTAAACCTACAACACTTAAAAAAGGACATAGCAAAACACAAGTCCTCATGCTAAGGGCATGGCCGCCAACCAGCACTCCTCTCAGCATAGCCAAGCACTTGGACATGTGGCTTCTGCCTGCAGTGCTGAACAGCCTCACCTCCCAGCCTGACGCTGCTCGCAGCTCAGGAGCAGTGGTTGTCAGCTCCTCTGGCTCAACTGGAGCAAGACCCTCCTGCAGGATCCACTCCTGCAGCCCCTTTCAGCAGTGGTCTGGATACAGGGCACCTATGATCTCATCCTGTTCAGGAATTTTGCTAAATCCCCAAAGGCACCGGTGGCATGTTTAGACGCCTAAACAGCCTTATTAATCAGATCAATGACTAAGGACAGCTTGCTGTCTGTACTAGTAACATAAAGGAATCATGTCTATTAGCACATTAAGAACTGAGTGTACCTTGTCCTAACATCTGAAATGCCCAATAAGAAAACCTGATGGGGACAGGTTCACCCAACCAATTCCAGCTATCTCTGGCCTTGCCCTGGAAAGGGACAAGGAAAAGACCAGGTTTCTGAGGTCAAACACAAGGGATGTTAGAGGAGGAAAATTTTCAAGTGAGTCACTGAGGTTCTGTGAAAACTAAGAAAAGAAAAAAAATGTAACAGCAAATCCCTTCAAGAATACGTTTAATGATCTCGTTTCTCAGGCTATTCATAGATTGTGTCATTAAAAAACCCAGCTTGAGGCTCTGTTCCCCCAGCTCTCTCCTGGAGGATCTCCTCTGCTTTCTGGTTTTTGTGTAAGGAGTATATATTTTGGTCAGGGATAGTGCTGACACAGTGGCACCTACCAGCTGTCCAAATGCTGGCATGGGCAGCTGGGTAAGCCAAAAGCCCTCGAGCTGTGCAGCTTCATCTGGGGGTCTGGCAGTGGAGATGTAGAGTAACTAGCATTAGTTTAAAGGAGAAAAAGTTCTTCTGAATCAATTCCCTGTTGTTTTTCACAAAAAGCATTTGCCTTTGTTTTTGCTTTCTCTGCCTTATCCCATTTTAAGGCTCATCCTGCTCTTACTGTTATCATGGCCCCCACTGAGACTCAGCATAGTTCACAGTAAAACTTAACCTTTCAATTTGTCACTGGCAATACAGTGGTTAAAATCTCAAACACCCAATTGGGAAGTCACGCAAAAGCTGAAAGCTTTTGTAGTTGTTGGCAGAATGCTGTGCTGGTAAGATGCGGTGGGTTCACCTCAGCTGGCTGCCAGACACCCACCCAGATGCTGTCTCACTCCAGAGGGAGAAAATAAGATAGAGAAGCTCATGGGTTGAGTAAGAAAATCAAAATCTGTGCATGGAAACAAAACAAAAAGACAATTTTATTCACTACTTCCCACCAGCAGGCAGATGTCCATGCACTCCGTAGAAAACATGGCTTCAGTACATATAGCAGTTTCTTAGGAACATAAACATCATAACTCTGATGTCTCCTCATTCTCCCCCTTTATTTCCTCATTATCCCCCTTTTATTGCTGAGTACAATGTCATATGGTATGGAATATCCCTTTGGTCACCTGTCTTGTCCAGCCCCTTGCCCAGACTAGCCTTTTTTGTGGTGAGATGATTGTCAAGACAGCCTTGATGCTGTACAGTCATTGCTCAGCAGTAGCCAGAACACCGGTATCTTCTCAGTACTGTTCTAGCCACAAATGCAAAGCCCAGGACTATACAGTGCCACGGCCTGAGGGGGGATGGGGCCGTGACACAGCACGGACAGGTCCGGAGACAAGGTAGAGGTGCAACTGGAATACTTTATTGAGGTATACAGAGGTATTGTGGGTTTCAGGCAGGGAAAGGGCTAGAACATGGGGTGGAGCATGAGACAGACAAATGGGGGAACAAATCGGGGTAGGGACACAGGCAAAGGGGAAGGAATGTGGGAGGAACTGGGGAAGGAGAGGGCAAATGGTAACTGCCTCCTCTCTGCAGCTTCTGCAGCCTATCAGAGAGGGGAGTGGGAAAGCAGGGAGCAGGCAAACTCGTGGCAAGCCCGAGTATGCCCAGGCTGTGCACTGTGTAGTGTGGATACAATGAAACCACATAAAAACAGTAAAGTCCGTATAATAACTGTAAGGTCCATATAATAAAGTCCTGTCAATTGCTGTATGTTTTTCTCTACGCCTGGAACCTCTCCCATCCTGAATCTTGTTCCTTCACATTACAGATTGGTGTGAAGAAAGCTAACTTCATCCCAAACAGAGCCAGTAAGAGCTGAAAGAATCTAATTTTCCATATTACAAAAGAAAAGGAAAAACAAACAAACAAACCCAAACCCTGACTACTTATGTAGTACAGACAATGACTGTTCTACAACTAATCCAACTTCATAGATGGCTACGATTCCAGCACCAATTAGTTCACTTGCAATACAGAAGAACTAGCTCCAAAGCTGGGATTTATACATCCTCTGTCATGGACATATGGAAGTTCAAAAAGATCTTTTATTTGTCTGTAGGATTATGGTTCTTCTTGTCTCACGTAGTACACTCAAAAAATAGGTGGATTGTTTTGTCATTTCTTTTTGCAACAAGAATTAAAAGCTGATTATACATTCATTTTGGAAAGGATGTTCAATCGGAGAAATTATATGGAAAGGCTTAAACCCTACAGACTAACTCTGATTCTTTCTTCACTCTGGAAGCACGAGTACCTGCAGAGCTGCATGAGCTGTGAAGGCGACTGGATGCTGTGCCTTGGCTGTAGTCAGCTTGCCATACAAGACCTCAGGAGCACTACTTCTTCTTTGCATGCTCAGATGTGATTTTGCACTGGGAAGCCATAGGTAGAAAAAAATCCCCTGAAAAGGGGCAAAGAAAAAATCTCCTCTCAGATGTTGTAAAGCACTGAGGGCTTTGGTCTTAGTATTAAACTTAGCAAAGATTGGCTCTATTTTCTAAACAGCAAAGCCTAGCTGAAGCCAGATGGAGTACCAATAACCAGGAAAAAAGGCTGAAGAGGGAATGGGTCTGAAAACCATGAGAAGCAAGGCATGGTTTCACCTCACATAACATCATCATGCTGGAAACATAGCATGCCTAGGTCCCACTGCAGCCACCAGAGAGGCACTTTTGAAAACCAGACATCACATTGGCTTATTTTCCTTTGGGTTTGCCTACCACTCTCCATTGACACTGGAATCACTTTAGTACATAATTTTAAGGTGTGGAGAGCCAGAGCCAGTCCTCTGAGCAATTTTTTTTTCTCGTGCTTAAGTTCATCTTGATGACTAACAAGTGAAAGCATAAGAGTCTTAAATTATAGCTACTCTCCTTTGAACTTGGCTAATACTGGGCTCTTCAATGGAGCAAAGAAATTACATGTGGATGGACAGAGGCAAAGCAGCAGATCAAATTGAGGGCACTGCACCGAAGGCACACTGCATTGCTACAACATTCACACACCAGAAGCTAATCATGAAAATTCATCATAATCATGTGTCTTTTGTGGTCCTCTCAAAGCTGAATAAATGTTCATTCACTACCTGGTAATAGCTGACAAAGTCCTGGATACTGGAACAAAGCATTCAGCCCTATTTAGTCATATTCTGGAAAGCCATTTATGTCTTTTTTTTTTAATTATTATTAACACTGCACCATTAAGAATCATGATCATCATTTGCAAACTAAAGAAGTGGTAAATATGTCTGGGTGCAAAATTTATTACTGAGAAGTTATTGCCTGATGTGAGAGAGGGTGCAGTAATTCCTGATTTTTCACAAAAACCTCACTTCCAATAGAGAATTGTTGAAAATGTTAATAAATCATTGCTATGATATATTTAAAGACTCCTAGTGAACACTGCAAGACATAAATCACAGAAGGTGGCGTTTTAAACTAGTAAATAAAAAGTAAATGAAAATATCATCACATAGATTTAGAGGGTGTTTGGCAACATGGACCTGTGAGTGATTTTTTTTTTTTTAAGTGCTCTAAGTGGGAAGTAGCAAATACTGAAAGTCTACAGTATGACTCGGCATTTCTAAGGCAACACCCTGTCACCAAAACTTGAATTATGACCGTCTTCAACTAAGAAGAATGACAGAATCTAGCCCACCGTGTGTATCAGTATCAACTCTGCTCAATTGTAAAAGAATCTGGAGGACAAAGCACGAAGTGGTTTGGAGGAATGGAATCAAACAGACCCATTCATAGGGCTCAGAGTTTGTCCTAAGTAAGGGATAAATCTTACACCTGTGTTGGCAAAAAAAAACAAAGCAAATGGATACAAAGCTGGGGATGTGCTGGCTGGAAAATGCCAGACTCAAGCTGCAGATAAAAATAATAAGCTGCAATTTGCCACTATCATTGAATTGTGCCTATGTTATTTTTGAATCTGCAGGGTGAAAATTATCTAATCTGGAATTTCCCCTCAGACCAGTAAGATGTAGATAGTACTCCACAT
Organism: Lepidothrix coronata; assembly: GCF_001604755.1. Classification (NCBI taxonomy): domain Eukaryota; kingdom Metazoa; phylum Chordata; class Aves; order Passeriformes; family Pipridae; genus Lepidothrix; species Lepidothrix coronata. Next base: position 2,482,286 of record NW_016690248.1, on the reverse strand, counting down.
GTATGACCCTCAGAACAAGCCAGGCATTTTTGCATGCATTGCAAGTTGGGATATAACAGCACAAAGTGCCCAAAGGTGACCTCCCACTCTTTTCTGTTATTGATGTTAAATGCTGGAGCGACACCGTTCTGAAGCCCCTCTCTAACACAGCTCCTCCCAGGGCATGGAGACACTGGGAGAGGAAGACACTGGAATACATCCTCCTACCATCGCTCAGTCTGCACACATGGCCATGGGAAGTGTGGTTACAGTTAGTGTACTATCAACACCTATCAAGGAAGACAGCAATTTTTACTCTTTAAAGAGATGTAAGGCAGCTTTTTTGAACCATATGCAACTGGATTTACAGTTTCTTACAGATACATTATACTGGAATATATCCAATTCCTTTCATAAATATCTTTACCATATGGACTATTTAAGATGTTTAGAAACTAATTCGAAATATAAAGCTTTTCTATCTTAAAGTTGGTTTTCAGGTCTGGTGCTGCCTGTACTAAGAAAGATGTTTCTCACTAGCAGGACCATCAGTAAACCTCTGGAAAAGGAATTACCTAGAACAACTTAGCTTTTTGGTTCGACAGTCCCATAAGCATTAGAGTAGGATTAGGTTTTCTGCCACAAACGTTCTTATCTGAGACATTTGTGTATCATGATACATATATTACATTCTAGAGCCTACAATGAAAAACAAAGTTTGCCCTACTTTGTGGAAGAAGGTGGATTCCAGGCAAATTTCATGTTGTTGCAGTTGTGAAAGGGTAGTTTTCCCCACTTTTCTACTGCCATGCATTGAATTAAACAGCTTTTGTATTTCAAAATCAAATTCTTTGCTTGGAGTGATGAAGAACTGTATGAGTCTGTGTCCTAGTTAGGACAACTGAGACCAGTTCATCACTGTATGGGTGTAACGCAAAACTGTGCATTCTATAGCCTTCCACGCCATTTCCCAGAAACTGTTATCAATAGACCATTTACACCATCTGCCCAGAGCAGCCTGACCCCTCAGGCTATAAACTGGGTGTTAAGAGGCCTGTGAGACAGGAGGATGCTCTTGTCCTCACACCCTTTGTGGAACTCCCCGCCCTGAGGGAGGTACTGGGCATTCCTGCCTGAACTGAAGGATATATAATCTTGGAGTCTTGGGACTTTTTTAACCACTCGTGGGATCCAGAGGAAGACTGCAGATCACCACTCTCAACCAGACTGCAACCACCACTTTTCAACCAGACTGCAATCACCACTCTTGACCAGACTGCAACAGCACTCTCACCAACAGGTTTTCCCTCTCCTTTTACTTTGGACTCAGGGGGCCCAATGAACACCACTCTGTTCATGCCCCAGGGTGCTGGGTTATATATTTGGGTTTTGTGGGTTAAAATCAACTGTTTGTCTGTATAATTGTACTTATTGTATTATTTTATTAAATTGTTATTCTGATTTATAATCTCTCTTTTGAGTTGGGTTCATTTCCCCTGCTGATTTACCTTTAAACCAGCAGAGTCTGGATTTCCCTGGTAGAAAAAAACTAACAAATCCCACATTTTCAGTAAATCAGCCCACATTTTTACTGCACTGTCCTTTAACTGCATCAAGGAAGGATATAAGGCAGTAGAGCTCTGTCTTCAGTTCTATTTTCTTCATTTGGTTCAAATGGTGTCACAAACATTTCTTTTTTTTTTTGAATAAACACAGATAGGCTTTTTTATTAGCACCAAGTTTCTAGTTGAGGGAAAGGATGAGGGAAAGTTAAATTGAGTTTGCTTCATTAGAACATTAGTTGCATAATTGCTGAGATTACACAGCTGTTACTGTCTGCAGGTGTTAAGTGCTGGGCAAGACTTTTGTGTCACTACTAGGAAAATTTTAAAATGCAAATTTTTAGTAGCAACACTGTGCATTTTTAATTATTTTAGGCAAGCTTCCATTTCTGATTATTTTGGTCCACTTATGGTTTCATATGTTTGTAAAACTGAGTATCACACACCAAAATGCTTCTTGTACTGTGATGCCACACTCACAGCAGGAGAGCAAGAACATTAACTGCCTCAGTGTGTCCTGAACAATGCATGACCTTTCTCTGTCTCTTCACATCCTTTGTAAAAGACATTTTAAACTATCACCTCGAGAGGCTGTGACCTGTTTTGGCTTCTTAACATCCACAAAGCAAGTTGAGGTCCATCTTAGTCCAGTGGGAGGCTCAGCGGGCCCGTCTATTGATGTGAACATTATAGGTTTACTATTAGCCTGAAGGAAACAAGGCTAACACAATCGGATGGTTTTCCTGTATGTCCATTTTTTCTTAGCAAAGAATGTTCTTCTGAACATATTGACCAATTTCCTCTGGACTGAGGCTGCAGTAGTCTCTTCTGGGCTTCACACATACTTCATCAAGACAGGTGGTAAAGTAAAGGAGAGAACTCTTTTAATGATCCCTCCCACAGAGGAATGGCAGGAACAGTACAGCTGGTTTTTGTTTCACCTGGTAGCTGTGCCTTGATTTTCTCAGTCACCTTTACATATAGAGCTTTTAAAAAACCGTGTATATTCTCACAGAAAGTTCCTTTGTGAACCTGTAATTCACTTTTCCAAGCCTCTCAAAGCCCATTTCTCCCTCCATTAGTTCATTTTATCTCTGCTTTCAGCCACCTATGAAAAGATGTTATCTTGTCTGCATGTAAGGCCAACTTCTGTGCTTCCCCCTCTGCCTGGTGTTTGTAAGTCTCCCCTGTAACTCCAGGTTGGATACTGATGACCACTGCCATCTGAAACACATGACTGCTCCTGCCTTCTGCTTTGCTGAACACCAGCTGGAGTCCTTGCCTCTTCCAGGATGGTCCTCCCAAAGGCCGGCCACAAAACAAACTATTTTCTCAATCAAAATGTAAATAAATGAAAAGGTTTTATGGATATTTCCATGGAAATGTTCAGACAAAATATGAGCTTTCCTCTGAAATTTTGGCTGTGAGTATTGCTGTGTTTCACAACAGCACTGATTCAGGAGCCTCCTTTTTCTGCTGCTGCTATGGTATGAGCAGCTAGCTAAGACGATCCACCCCACAAGACAACCCAGCATCCCACATGAAGAAATCCTTGTACACTGTCTCTGTGCTCATTTTCTATAACCTGGCTTTTGACAACAAAAATCTGCATTTTACTGTGAGAAGGTTGTATTTTTCATTAAATGATACAATTTAGCAAAGCACAAGCTTTCCATCAAAAACTATTTACATACTTTTTTTTTTTTACATCAGTTTGCTAGTCCAAAACCTTTCCCTTGGGTCATCCCCAGGATGTGCAGGAGCCCAGGGCATGCGCTGACAGACTTCTTCCACCTAAACCCACCAATGGAGCCTGCAGCACTTCAGGAGTGTTCAGCCAACCACAACTTGCTTTAATTGAGTAAATGTCCATACAGGAGTTTTTGAAGATCCAGCAGTGGCCTCATTTCACTGTATTTTGATTACAGTGTGGGTGAGATTCCTCCATCCAGGCACCTCAAAGTGAGTTAGGGTGGGGTTAGTGCCATTGCCAGGACCACTTCAGGTGCCTTCAGCTGTCACTCCAGAAGGACCATGGGTCCCAATACCTGTATTGAGAAGCCTGAATTTAGCCCTTGAACTCCACAGAGCAGAAGAGGACTTGGACACCCAGTTCACAGTTGGGTGTACACATGTACACATCTAACTACAAATCACTGAACCTTAGAGCTGAGGCCCACACTATATCTTTGGTGTGATGCTATTTAGATCCAGTCTGATAACACAGCTAAAGTCAGTGGGTTATGCTGTGTCTTATACAAAATCCTCTTTGGAGAGCCAAACTCTTCCTGGTGCTGCCAGAGGAGCACACACTGTGCCAACATGATGTGCAGGTGCTGATCTTCCCCTCTCCACTGACTCCAGGTCTTCACTGCATTTAATTTACACCTCCAACACTGATAAATTCCTCTCCCAAACAAGGTGCTCTCCAGGGGCTGATTTATTCACTACAGTGTATTTTAGTCACAGCAAAACCCAAGGAACAGAATATGTCTTCTCTAGCTCTGCCAGACAAGCATTTTGCATTTGATGAGGGGCAATTTATGATGGTTCTTGGCTGAGCTGAGAGCCAGCAAGTGTGGCAATCTGATTTCAGGCAGGGTAAGACTCAGGCGATGAGGGAGTGCCTTATCACTTCACAGCCTCAGTAAAATAATCCGCCATTTTCTGAGAAAATGAGCTTTGAAGTGGTTCACCCACTATCCAGTGAGACACAGGCAGGAGGACAGTTATCCTGGACCCCGAGAGCACCTGAAAATCACCCTGCTCCTCATTCCTTCACCTTGGAGAGAACCAGCTCTGTCCTCTTCTCCTTCATCAGTATCTCACAGGCATCTCCTCCCTGCCCCCAAAATGATCTGCCTTCAGTGTTTTCTGTGACAAACTCTTCCTGCTCCTGCCAAAGTTGATGGAAACCCCTTATGAGTTAGAGGGAAGGTCAGAGCCCATGGCAGGAATCCAGCCCTGTGGTTTACAGGGTTTGGGTACTCAATGACTCTTTTGCTTAACCAATTTCTTTTCTATTGAGGCTTCATGAACAATGAAAAAAATAGCAGTGGTTGAGCCCATCCATGGTATGTTTTGCACATCTCATCTTCCACACAGAGTCACCCTCATTGCTGTTTCATAATGTCAAAAATAGAGTTTTCTGTCAGGACACGCCAAATAGATGAAGCACGATTTGGAGTGGAGAATGGAGCAGCTCCATAAGGAGAGCTCTCAGGCTAGGAGGAAATCACCAGTGCAGTTCCTCAAGGAAATCACATTTGAGGCAATCTCGTGGAGTGTCTTAGCAATGGCTTTCAGTCTGAATACAGATACTTGCTTTCAGACATCATCAACAGCTCAAACTTTTCCATCAAGAGCTCTTTAGAGGAATAAAATATGCCTGGTACAGGGTACAGGTGAGCACAACATTCCACTTCTGCTCATCCCCCTTACAAGGAGGAACATGAAATACCCACATGAGCCTGCTAAGAGGGCCTGTGCTGGGGAGCCAGTCCAACAAGCAGAGACCGAGAGAGGCCAGGTTGTTTATCCTGTGGAGGAAAGGCAGAGGGGGATTCTATTGCTTTTCTAGAAATGTCTGCTGAAGGGCAGAGGGGTTCCTCACCTGAAAAGACAATGCTGACACAATTTTAAATGACTATGAATAATTCAGTATGGAAACTGAGATGAGAGGAGGGATTCAGCATCAAATTTCATGTAGGGCAGTGGGGGAAAGAGTCTCAACTTCTTCCCGGCTGGAGCCTGTTATGGTTATGAAAGTACAAGGGTGTCAGTGGGGTGAGGAGACAAGGGAGTTTAGGCTGGAGGGAAAAGCCAGGATTTTGGAACTGAAAAAAATTGAACACTTTTTCAGGTAAAGAAGCCCTTCTTCAAGGCATTTTGTAGCATCAAGAGTGCTCTGCACACAGGGGGGCTGAAATAAGCAGTGTAGCACACAGCTTTGCCCTTTGCCGGTCTGTGCTGTGTGCCCCTACACGTTAGAGGCTAATGATATCCCAGCAGTAAGATGATTGCTTTTCTCTTGATGCACGCCTTCTCGCCTGTTTTAAAATGCAAAATCGACAAGGCTGAAATTTGCAACTACACGATTGTAAACATTTCTGATGTCCCATGTTGAACACACCCTTTATCCCATTTACAGCCCCATCATTAGGCCAGCAAGATCCCGGCTACCCATCATCTCCTGTGTGCAGTGCAGCATTTCTGCTCATCTGTCACTCGGGTGTCTGAGCCTCTTTATTGTTGTATCTGCATATCTCTGCAGTGATACTTTGCTTGTGTGCCAGGCACAGCTCTGTCATACTGCATGGAAAACAAAGCTCTCCTAATAGCCTTTCTCGTGATGAGTGCTGAACGGTATCCCTGAAAACCTTTAAAAAAGAATAAGGATGTAAGTTGCTTCTAGTAGAAATTGCCTAGTTTCAAATTGCTCATGGCTAATATATGTACTGAGGGAAAGAGAGTTCAGCTCCTCCAATACTGAATAGGAATTTTGTATGTATATAATATCATAAGGACCTATATATTGAATAAATAAAACGTGGGCAGGGCTAGTCATGATTTAATACCACAAAATTATGTCATGATTAAATCACTAAATTATTAGTCATTTTTAAATCCTACTAAACCTTCCAGTGCAGGAACATTAGTGAGACAAGCTAAAACTTTCCTCATCCACCCTCCAAGGTGCCCATCCACCTCCCGTCACTCACCCTAAAGCTGTGTGCTAGGTATGGCACTGCAGGGCCAGGGGCTGCTGCAGGCACAGCTCTCCCAGAAATGCTCTCCTCCAGGTTTACAGCAAATTTCCATCCCATGCCATCTTTATAAAAATAAACTGCTCTCTCTCTTAGCCCCAAGTGGAAATGTTCTTCTAAGGCAGTGTATTTCATTTTTAAGTAATAGCCTGCAGTGGCTTTTTCCAAAGGTCCTTCACTGCCTGGGATTGGTTTTATTTGATGGGTGAACAGTGACATCTGCTGGGAAAAATCCCCGGGAGGCAGACTGGGTTCTCGAGGTGCCCAGCATCCATGCACTCCTCCATCCCCTACACCCCCTGCATCCCTCCCTCCACTCCCCCTCCCCTGCCAGAGGGGGCAGACAGGGCTCTTCTACTGCCCATAGGGCTCGTTAGCTGCACACCAATCATTCCAGTTTGGAACAATTAAGCCTATACCTGTCTGACTGTATAAGGAGCAATTGATAAAATTCAATAGGTTTGTAACTATTTTCTTATTGCTTTTTCAAGTGATAAAGGTTGCATGTGTGCATGGGGCATGGGGTCGCGGCACGCAGTGGCTGAGCGCTCAGAGCTTTTATCCACGTCTCTCTGAGCATTGCAGTCCTTTATCTCTCTCCCATCCTGCACTATGATTTCCTGCTGCCTTCCCTTTTATTAAATTATATCTACAAGAGTACTTATCTAAAAGTGAAATTCCCTGGCAGAATTGCAAGCAGTAACTGACAGCAAGAACTGTGTTACTACAGGCACTGGGGTGTCTCTTCAGCTGGAGTGAAGCACGTCTCTGATGTCCCATATAAATGACACAATATTATACTCTCTGTAAAATTCCCTCCCCTTCAAAAAAAATATAAAAAATCTTTACATTAGGAAAAATACAATCTGTCACTCCAAGTGAAGCACTGGACCTGTCATGTAACTAGCTGTGCACTTTCTTGGGTTGTTTGAGGCATTAGCAGTACACCTCTGGATCATGCAGGATCCAGACAATTTATAGGACCCTCATTATGGTCAGGAGCCCTCTGACTGTATCGTAGTGGTTAGGTGATTTTGCAAGAGCTCTGTCTTCCAGTTTCCCTGGGAGAGGTGTGTGGCTAAAAGCCCAGCAGCAGGCACCAGTGATATGTCTTGTACATATCATTTAACTCTTCTGCACGGTTTTCTCATGTTATTGAACACAAGAGCTATTGCAACTTAAGAGTGTCAGCTCATGTTGATCATTATGTAACTGTAAAAAAGAAAATTACTAACATCTTGACCCTAAAGCACATCCTTTTGCAGGGAAACTGAGCTGCTCACCAAATCGAGCTGCTTCTTCTGGCCTAGAAATACGGTGGTGCAAGAAGTGCTTGCTTTTAGCTGAAGGAAGAGGAAAATACAGTGCATCTGAATTTGCTTCACTACACCTGAACTTGCTAGGCAACACATGGTACCAGGACCCAAGCCCAAATTTGCCTTCAGCTCAAGCTGTCTTGCTTCCACCACAGAGCCCTCATCATCCAGTCCTTCCTCCATGAAGGTCCCTACACTTCCTGTTCTCCCACCCCAAGGCTCAGACACCCCCATCTCAACCCCATCAGGGATTTCTGCTCTGAAGTTCCCATGACTTAGCCTCTTCTCCCTGAGAACCCTGATAATATCACCACATTAAAATATTTCCAGGAATCATGTTTCTTTTCCTCTTCTGCATGTTCCTGCTGCCCAAGGAAACATGATCTAAAATAAATGCGCTGTTCAAAGATAAAAGAAGGTCTCACCAAGTGCATAACTCAGCCAGTAATTTATGTACTTCCCTCTGCAAATGTGAATAACACTTTACAAAACTCAGGTCATGAGGCTGGAGAAATTCACTGGTCCATAAATCACCAGAACAGAAGAGGAAGTAATGGCAAACTGTATGCACGTGCCACACAGGCAATTGCCACTCTGCAACTCCCTCCCACACCTGAACACATTTGCTTTCAGAACCCCCAGCCGACAATGGATGGCATCCTCTGGCCCTTGGGCATTGAAGCAAGTGGCAGATGCTCCCTGATGCCAAGGAGGAAGAAAAAGGCAATCCCCCATGGACTGCCTGACAGAGGACTCAGGCAGCATGCTGCTGCCAGCCCAGGAGAAATAATGCCTTTCCCAGAACAAATATGATTTGTCCAAGTATGTATGTAGGTAATGCATCCAGAATGAGATTCTATCCCTATGCTGCTGTCCACTTCCTTCCCATGCTGGTTTTCTCTGGTCTTATGGAGGATACAGACAAAGCACAAATTTTGAATACGAGTTTTCTGTGGAGGGTAGCTCTGAATGACTCTTCCCACTGTATCCCCAAAAGCCTTCTGACTTGAAGATATCATTACGTAAGACAACCTGCTTTCTTGCTTTGTTTAGCAAAGCCTAACCTACAGAAAGGTACAGAGATGTCTCAAGGTGAGAAACATCCCCAGAGAAACTACTAAGAGAGGTCTGCAATGAGGCAAACACCACGAGGTGGGGTGAAATGTTCAGAGCCAGGAAGAAGCAGAATGGGAAGCAAGTGGAATCTTTGGGAGACTCTCCCCTTTTGGAGAGATAGAGAGATGACGGAGAGAGGAAGACCTTGGAGATGCTGGGGAAGAGAGAGACAGTGAAAGAAAGAAATACTTAAATAAGCACCACTATAAAAGCTCCTTTACTATTTTCCTAACTTGAAAGAGGGCTTTTCACCTGAAATTACACTTGAAACTATAATTTTTAAGCTAGTAAAAAAAATAATAAACACATCTAACTTTCTGTTTGTGATCTGGAGAAGGAAATAAAAGATTTTCAAAGAAATCAAAGTAAAACCTTGCAAAAGATTCTTTGGGAAAAAAAACCCCTTCATTTTCATATTACTGATCTGTGACTCTTCCTACATAGCTGAGCATATTCATATGAATCACCAGTTTACTCAGAAGAGTCAATATCCAGCTCACAGCACTGAGAAGGAAAGCTGGGACAGCCAGAGCCACAGCCTTGCTTGTTTTAGACCACAGAGCTGGAGATGACATAGCAGGTGTCAGGAATCTCTTTTGCACTCATGCACTGATACAGGCGGAGACCTGACAGGGACTCACAAGGAAAAGACAACTGAATGAAGTGCTTAAGAAAGCACCAGAAAAATACTTGTTTTTGCACAGGCAGGACTAACTTCTCTTGCTGTGAAGCAATCACCTTGCATCTGCTAGGCAAAAGTTGGAGTTGAAAGCAAGCAGAATGATTGCTAAACAACTCTGTACCAAGAAGGAGGCTGAGTAACTGAGCCCTGAAGAACTGTACATATATGCATATGTTTGGGTGTGTGTTCAAATTTAGCATACTGGCAATAACACTTCTGCAAAGCAGTCAAAATCTTGAAGTTAGCACCAAAAGAGTGAGGTTCAAAAAACAGCCTGGGGAATCTTTCTGCTGTCTGTGCCATTACGGTATATACCTTCTTCGCATTTCCAAGATTTTCCCATCAGCTAGACAGAGCTGACTCTCTTTCTTGAACTGAAACAAGAGATATTCTGGTGTTTCCTTTGATTGTAGCAGCTTTATAAAGACTGAGCACTGTAATCAGGTGACCAGAGGGTAAGAAATGGCAGGCTTTACTTCTTTTGACTGTATGAGTAACTTCACCAAAGGACAAAAGAGAAACAAAAGCAATAAATAGCCTCCTCTGTCCAGGGACAAGAAAACCTAAAGCAACATCATGAGGAAAGCAAAGTCGAAAGGTAAAATGCTGCACTTCTGAAACATGGTGTGAAACGGGGACTAAGCGTCTCTCACTCTTTCATCTTAACCAGCAGCTTCTGAAAAGGACACTCTGGTCAGCCTCTCCAGGCTATGTTGTGAAAGGAGAAACCTCTAAGGATTTATGTGAGGCAGCTGTGCTATCTGTAGTATCCCAGTTACATCTAACTTTCAATACAGCTTGGTCATGTTCTATTTTATGTTCTGCTTCAGAACATATGAAGTCTAGAAACTAGGAACAGAAGTATATATGCTGGGATTGTAACAGGCTTGCTCTCTACTCAAAATTTCAGAGCTACCCTACTGCTGACAAGCACTCAGGAGACTGCCTTGTAATGGTCTAATAAAGCTATCATGACTCCAGATACAGAGGCAAAAAACTGGAATGATTTATTGAACACGTGAGTGCTATTTAAGGGTCTTGGGGGCTTCTATGCTAATGAGGAGGCAGGGTTTTTCCAAACAGGGGATTCCACAATTTATTAGCATTTCCAGTAACAGGGGTGACATAAGGGGAAAAATTGATTTACATTTCTTGGATACATTTGAGGGAAAAGGATTTGATATTTCCAGTAAGCAAGATTATACTGGGGAAGGGTGGTCAGCTTTTCCCAAAATAAGGATTTACAGAGGGAGGGAGAAAACAAGGGGATAACTAATAGCATCATGCAAAGTTTCTCTACATCCTGCTGGAGTAGATCAGGACAATCCACACAAAATGAATGTCAATGGCTCTTGTCTGGTCTTTTAGGTGATGTTTTTTTCCCCAGCCTCTGTGGCCCAAGGTTTCCAGCTTAAGCCCACCAAGCCCCTTCCTGATGACAGCTGAGGTTCAACTCTTACACTGCCTGGTTGAAGTGAAAGCTCAAAGCTTGTTTTAAATTCGTGAGCACTATCTGTACTCACTCCAAGCCTCCTTATCCATAGTTCACCACACTAAGAATACCTTGTCCCTCTAGTATTGTCCCTAATAGTAGCTTAGCACGAGTCCTGCTCATGACACCTTCACTGCTCCCAAGGGAATGCATTCTCCCAGATTGTCAAGATAAATAGTGCAAAACAAGCCTTTAAAGTACTGAAAGAAAAGCTTCCCAGCACACCCAGCTAGCATAGAGAGAGCACAGACACAGTGCTTCTGCAATCTCCACAGTTACAAGCACCTCAGCATTGCCTCTCAGTGTATTACACTTGACACTGCAGTCTTTTGAAATACAGGGATTTTATCCTTCTCACAAGGAGAGGTTAAAAAACAAGCTGCAGTCTTACAGTGACTTACTCCTACCGCAACAACTGCTGTTAGAAATGTTAACCCTGCCTGAGCAGACTGGAAAAAGGGAAACAAGCTAAGTAACAGTGAGGCATGGAGTCAAACCTGGTTTTTGAACTAATAAGTTCATTTTCTCCCTCTCCTCTCTTCTGCAGTCTCCTTTTCATAAGGGAATGGTCCGACTGTGCCAGCTTTCTTCTCTTCTTCAATGTGAAGTTATTCTGTTGTCAACCAAGCTGCCTTTTTTTCTCTTAAACTATGGGGCCAACTTGCAGAGGATGTACTAAAGGACTGGCAAACACTTTCCATTTTCTTCTTGATCTAACTGCAGAAAAAACAGCAGGCACAAGGAGCTGCCTTGGTATCACCTGATAACGTTCGGGAAGGGAAGGGAAGGGGAGGAGAGGGGAGGGCAGGGCAGGGCAGGGAAGGGAAGGGAAGGGAAGGGCAGGGAAGGGCAGGGCAGGGCAGGGCAGGGAAGGGAAGGGAAGGGAAGGGCAGGGAAGGGCAGGGCAGGGCAGGGCAGGGCAG
>NW_016690248.1:2343241-2468457 GCF_001604755.1 Lepidothrix coronata | reverse complement strand
TTTTATTTAGAGGGGAGAAGAGATCTGATCATTGTAAATACTATATGTCATGGTAGCGATAGTTGTGATCGTGTGTATAATGTGATATGGTATTTATCTGTACAGTCATTGTAATATATTCCCTTTCCCCCATTCTGAGTCTGGTGTGTTTTGTCTGGAAAAACCCATCTCACATTAGGTTGAGATGTGGGAGGGGGCTTAGACTAGGGGATTGGATTTTGAGGCTATCTCAAACCATGACACTGGCAGATATTCTTTAAGAATAAGAATGTCTTTCTTCTTTTCTCACTTAAGTAATGAAATATTAACTCACAATAATTAGAAATATACATGACAAGAGCTTGCCCCTTTTTAGTAGTCAGTGATTCCTTCTGCAATAAAACAAAAAATCAAAATGCAGGAAGATTATATTTCAAGTGCACTATCAATGTGACAGAAATGGAAAATTCAGTCTATTCATTATATCATGCTTTTGGTGGATGACGCAGCTACTTCATTTTAAGTAAAGAACTTCCTGTGTCTTCGACTATAGCTATTTCTGGGATAAATCCTTTTTAAAACTGTTAATTATGCACTGACAGTAGAAAAATAAAGGTCAACTTTGAGTAACACATAACCAAAATATGTCACCTGTCATTCCCCTTTTCAGCCTGGAGTTTCATAACAGGAGTTAGTCCTGTTTGTCTGCTCCTGTTTGGATATATAACTCACTGCAAACTCCATGACTTCTTACTGGTTGTACAACTGGTGCAACTAATATGCCTCTTTTAATGACAGTACAGATGGTTTTACTGTGTGTTTCAAAAAATATTACTTTTATGAATCACAAAAGAGCATATTGTCTCTTTAAAAAACCTGAAAAAAAATCTTTTAAAATCTTTGAAAAATATATTGGCATTGCAATACTTAGAGCCTAGTCTTTCCTTGAAGAAGTGTTTTTAACACCAGATTCCATGTCAACTAACTACTGACACTAGGTTAGCTATCCCTGCCTGATCTAAATCCTAAAACTTCTGAGCTACCATATCCAACATGTTTTTAAAAGCACAATTTTATCCTTATTTGGACAATCCTGAAGAAAAAGCGTATTACTAAAGCAACAAAGAACACTAGGACATTCAGCAATGTTATTTATAATTGGTTCTGGAGTTATGCTCCCATGAGCTCCAGTTCTTCAAGTGTGGGAATGAAGCTAACCATGAAATAATTTCACTGGGTTTAGCTCCAGTAAAAACATCAGGAGTGTGACTAATATATAAACGTACAAGTTCCTAACTCATTCCATGCTCAGATGATGTGTTAGCACAAGTATAAAACAGAAGATATATAAGGGATATACAATGGCAAGGAAAATACAGCTGTTCTAGCCATGCTTTATTACGCTAAATTATAATAATATCAAAGTCATAACAATATCCTGGGAAGCAGTGCATCATTTTCAGGCCTGAATTCCTCTTCCACTTTAAGGTCTAGTCATTCAGCATGGCACCAACTTGAAAGTGCTAAAGTGTACAACACGAGAACTGTCTTTGCCATCAGTTAAAGAAGATTCACCGTGGAAAGGTTTATCCCCTCTTTTGAACGGATCAGTTATTTATGCTTAAGAACTATTTTAGATTTAGTTTTGCAGGCTTCCAGAATACTTCTTATTCAGATGCATGTAGCATGTTCTGAAAATTCCTTGGTTTTAATTAAAAGGAGAAATTCCACCAGGACTTTGAGACTAGTCATTCTAGAAAAACATATCTCTGAAGTTTTGGTTCACTGAACCAAGATGATTGTTTTATTCCCAAACTTTGTTTCCTCATCCCTTAAAGAAATAATTTCTTTAAATTACCAAATTATTTGAAAAAATTTATATTCTTTTGGGGAAAAGGAATTTCCACATGTTTCTTGCACACTGAATTAGAAGAAGCTACTGTGAGTTTTCACAAATACTACTGGGGTGCAAGTGTGTCATTTGACATCCCACAAGAAGAAAAAATACTCATATTTGCAACATGGGGATTTGCAACATCAGTCAAGGGGAGGAAACCTAGAAATATCTGCTTGCTGCTGTACTTGTTTACTGCCATTGACAGCTCCATGACTCCTGAGAAGCTACTGAAAGGCATGTCAGGGCAACTGTCAGTATTTGAGGAAGTCTCCAGCACACTTGGGACAAATTCTGGGGACTGATGGCACAGTGATGCCCCGCTCTGGGACAGCAGACCATAAGAAGTTGCAGAACTGGGGCTTCCTAACTGCTGGTTCGAACTATTAGGGTATGTCTGCTCTCAAATAACACAGTTTAAGCCCTGGCCTTTGATGATCTTCTACACTGGATAAATGTTTGTTTGCTCTCTGCTTTGGGTGACAGCAGGCTCCTGGAGCAGCTCCCACCAGGCAGTTTGAAAGTAGTGACACCAGCTTTGTGTCTGTCTACCCACCACCACCCTCCAGCATGACCCCAGACCATTCTTGATCTCCATGTGGTCCTGAAAGCTTTGATGCCCCAACTTGGGGCATGAATCTTGCATCTGCAATTTCTTGCCATTAAAGTGTGCTATGGTATGTTAGAGCAGAGTCTTCAGATTGTTTTGAAGGTTGGAAGCTCAGAAAGTCACATATTATCATCATCATCACCACAATAACAATAACAGTAACAGCGGCAGCAGCAACATGCCCAGCTGTTCCACAGGGCAGGCTTCTCTAGAGGCAGTCAGCTCTGAGCCATCTGAACAGGACTGTTTTATATGCCCTTTATACTTCTTTGGGAGCATCCTGCCCTAGAGCAGCCAGAGCACATTTAATCTCTTAGCAGTCACCTACTGGTTTGTCTGGACTGGTAAAATGGGCTGTGCTCTGGCACTGTGGACAAATGGCAGTCCCTGGTTCTCCCCTGCATGGCAGACACTTCTTCTCCCAAAATCAAGGTGGTCATATCCAGACTGCCTGGCAGGAAAGGTCCTTGGTATCTGCTGCTCTCCTCACAGTGCCCAGTACCAGCAACCGGTACCACCCTCAAAACCACACCAGCAGCCAGGATAACCCAGCCAAACAATGTGGGAAACCACAGGGCAGTGCTCAAACATATGCCCCAACCCTTACAAACCACAAATGGAGCTCAGATGCTCCGCTAATGGGCACATCCTGCAGTGTAGCAATCCAAAATTCGGATATCAGCAGAAAAGGAACTGCTAGGATTATGTAGCAGGCCATGGACAACAGAGGCTAAGGGAAATTTCATCATCTAAGGGCCAGACAAGACCCACTGATATTCAGCCGTGTGGACTGTCCTATCTCCTGCAGCAGGATATGGAAAGACTTTGTGATGATGCTATCAGTCCATGCAGAAGCCCATTTGTTTTCTCTCCTCCCTTGTAATCCTTGTTTCAGGAAATGTTAACCATCCTCCCCACAGTGTAATCCTGGTTACTGGAAATATTAATCCTCTTCCCCCCACATGTAATCCTGGATATGGGAAATGTTAATCATTTTTCCCCCCTATGTAATCCTTGTTACTGGAAATGCTAATCAATTGCGTAGTTCCCTAGTTGGCATAACCTGGCCTCCTCATTAGCATGTTCTGCCCCTGAGACCCTTAAATAGCGTTTCATGTGTTCAATAAAGATTCCAGTTTTCACCCTCAAAACCTGAGATCATTTAGTTTTTGGACCTTTACACTGCAGTGCCCCCTTGTCTGGTTCCTGCCAGGGAACCTTGGACACATTTTCTAAGAATATAAAACTTGAAAGCTATCAGAAGTGCAGGACTACTGGCCAGATGCCTGAGCTTGAGAGCTGGTGGGAAACCAGGCATATTGTCATTGGAGCTAGGCTTTCCAACAGCTTAACAGTCCAGGAATTGCAAGCACCTGGCATTGCTAAAATATACATCAAAAATATCCAGGCATTGCCTATACCTCTCCCCACAGGTGTATGTTCCTATGGAGGGAGTGCTCCAAAGGGGAATGCAACAGGAAAGGAAATAATCTGATGGCTTTGTAGGCAGAAAAATAGATTGACCTTGAAGCTCCAGAGAGGTAAGGGAAACAATTAAGAAAGTTCTCCAGGTATCTTGAATCAACCTCCATAAATTTTTATAACAAAATGCTGTGGCACTGCTCTTGATGTAAAATCTGGTAGCCTATTGCCATATCAACACAGTACAGGAAGCTCAGAAGAAACAGCTTGAGCCATCAGAAAAGGCTGAATGTGTTGCTTGTGAAAAGTACCCGGACTGACAGCTCCAGAAGCTAAAGGGTTTTACCTCTCTTTTCCAGTACGTGGCATTAATAACAGTGGGACACGTGTCAAACAGCCCACCCCAACCTCATAAAAGAAGGGAACTCTGAACTGGGACCCATATGCTATGATAAGTCTTGAGCTGAATAGCAGTGAGGTTAAGAAAAGTCAGAGGGAAAGGTGAGAGAGGAAAGACAAATCCCTGAAAGTCTTTGAAGCTGCTCATTCCAACACTTGGGAATAGCAGAGCTGAACCTAAATTTTTCAAGAACTGTTACGTTCATCCCAAGTCCCTCAAAGGGCAAACTACTCTTACACATATTACCCTAGAAAATGTTATTCATGTTGTTCCAAAGGAATGCCCAAAAAACCAAAGCAGGAATTAGATCTCCAAGCCTACACAGATATTACTCATTTTTTTTACTCTGTTAGCAGTTTTTTCTGATGTCTTAGATGAGCCAACAATAAGTGACCTTTTTGTGATGTAGACTACAATACTGGCTGTAATCACATACTTGGAGTAAAAAGTAAAAAAGTGTTTTTAAAGAAAAACAGAAATTTTTTTCATCTAAATAACTTGACAGCCATGAGGTAGAAGGGATCTTAGTCCATCTGCTCTACTACTATCAGCCTCAGGTGTTCAGGTATTCCCCATATCCCTCCTCCATGTCAAAACTGCCATAAGCTGGAACACCAGCAGCTGTTGCATCCCATAAAAAATATTCTCCTAGCATTGGTCATTTCACCTCTACTAGTCAGTGCTGTGTAGCCACAAAACCAACTGACATTGGCAGTTTTTTTCCCTTAGCCACAGTCCAAGAGCCTTTCAGGGGAGCTACTTCCAAGCTTTGCTATGGCTGAGAGATTCCTACCTGTGAATACTGAAAGACCGTGAACCCTTAGATGTGTCCATGAAATATTCTGGGTTCAAATAACTATTTTTTATCAGTAACATGCTTCACTGGAAAATGTCTGGCTAGCTAAAGGGAAGCACATTGACTGATGTTATTAGTTGTCCAGTCACCCTAAGCTACCCCATTAGCACTTCCATCTTAAAAGCCCAAATGTGCTATGCTTTTCTTTTCCCACTCTTCAATCTTATGTATGACATCAGCCAATGATACACAGGTAAATTAGTTTTAAAATAATATGGTGTATACTCATCCCATTATAATCACATTATAACTGACACTGAATCATTGCTCCACAAACAGGTAAGCACAGAAAGGAGCAGGGCATCAAATAGTCCCAACATTTCATAACTTAAAATTCCAGAAGTCTGAGTCACCCCATGGCTTACCAGAGGACCAACACTGGAATGTCCAAGAGTTGCCTGTTTGACCTCATACACTAAGTATCTAACATCATCTTAACACAGGACTTCAGCTAGAGAGTGAGAAAAGCTGTTATTTAAATTATTTTAAAATTAAAGATGATTTAATGACTAAAGATTTTGATTGGAGTCAAGAATTAACTCCAGAAGTAACCACCAAATCCTACTTCTTGTGTTGAAAGCTGGCATGTTTTGAGCACCAGACCCACCCAGCTCCTGGTTATGGTGAAGCAAAGCATTTGCAAATGTCCTCATGGCCTCAGGGGGCAACTGAGTTCTGGCACAAGTTTTGTGCTAGGGGAAAGTGGTTTTACAATTTAGAAAATAGAGCTGCTCCAACAAAAGGTGGTTATTTAATTATAGTACTTTAATAGAGACGCTTTATCTGTAATAAACAAAGCGTGTGCATGCAATTACATTATTTAGAATATCGACTACCTGTGCAGTGCAAAAATATTGCTCTCAGTTGCTTTGTTAAAATACAGCTCAGCTCCATGCATGTGGTTTTTCTGCTCTCCAGGGTGTGGAACTACTCCCTGAGAACTGAAATAAATATCCACAGGAGATAGGACCAAATTGCCTCAAGTCTTTCACAGGGATATACTGGCATCTCTCCAATGCTAAGTGAAGTCTCTAAGGGCTTCCTGGTGAATTCAGTGAGCTCCATGTAGAGTTGCTTACCCACTCCTCTGAGAGTAACCACATCTCTAAACCAGAGACAGTAAGAAAATGTTGCTTATCTGTACAAAGAAGAACATCTTTAAGTTATGACAAAACATATAATTATATTTATCCAATATTGATGTTTCTATTTACCAGAGCAGAGAGGATGAGGCACAGAGTTTCAGTGAGTTACCAGGGCTTACCTAAAGCTACAGTTTCTAACCAATAATGTGGGCTTCAGAGGTGAGGAACGAGCATATTTTATCTGAACTATAGCCCAGTTCCCAAGCTAGCAGTCCCACAAGCCCAGTGTGGGCTCCACACGGACTTGTTGGGCTCAGGGACATGGTAATGAAAGCTGGGAGTCACTGCTCCAGTGGAGTGTATGTACCTGTAGGTCCTTGTATCAGAAGACCTAAGGTATAAGGGGGTTATTTTGGTTTAAAAAACCATCATTTATTTACCACACTAAAAACCCCACAGGTATTTCAAGAAGTTATTATGTAAAGTTAGATACGTATTTTTTTTCTTGTAACTCAAAATCTTCTCTCTTTTGACACCAGAGCAAGGGACAATGTGTGTTATGGTATTTTAGATCTACGCATGGCCAAAAAGGACATGTATATTGACCAGTCATCTGCCATCTACAAGCATGGATAATGGTCCACTTCTCTCATGCATTATTTGTGGATTTTCTTCCCTCCCCAACCAAAAAACAACAGACTGATTGACAAACAGACTTTTCACTGGGAAATCAGATTAAAAAATATTTCACCAAACTCTGTGTAGTCTAAAACTCCAAAGACAGCTTGGGGCTGCCACACTACATTTTCAGAATATCTGACAGCCAGGGCCAATCATAGCCTAAAATTACAGAAAAGAACAATTTCAGAAATTAGCAAGCAAAGAGCTGCCCTGGACACCCAAAAGGAAATACCAACTAGACACAGGCTACCGGATCCTTATCCCCTAAAGTATTTGAACTCTTCTCTCTGATCAGTATTCCCAGCAAAGATATTTCTGCCGGACTTATGCTTATAACCAGGTTGGCTTTTTCCCATGAAAAAACAGGGAGGAAAAAGGACTTTTTTCCAATCCTATTTAGCAAATACACAAGTGGCCTTTCTTCTAATCTATTTAGTTTTGAGTGTCTCTCTTATTGACATAACACAAAGGATGAAATCTTCATTAGAAGAAAGGTTCAAAACTGGCTGGCACAGACCTGAGGTTTGCAACACAAGCCAAAGGCAGAGGCAGACTCACCTCTCTTCCCTCACCTCCCTCTCTCCCTTCCTCCCTCATCTGGGAGCACAACTGAGGCAGAATTTATCCCATATTAATCTGCTGGTTCTCACCTAATGAATCAGTAGGCACAAGGATTTTGAATTAAGCAAATGAAGCAGAACACAGATTTTAAAACAAGAAAATGCCCTGACTGCTCACGGGTGCAAGAGGGTACTTGGGTAAGTCAGTTCTTGCCCTTTCATGGCTCTTTTTTTTTGCATGAGACTGATGTGGCAGACCCAGACCCAACTGTTGTGGGAAGACCCAGAAACTGGAGTGACTTGGTTTGCAGGAATGTCTACTCTGAGAATCCCCTGGGCCTTGGAGAGGACTGAGAGCCCGATTAGCTCAGCAGACTCCCCATGATGTACCTAATCCCGAAGTAGCTCCAGGTAATCCCGGGATACTACGGGCAGGTACAGACAAACCTGGACTTGTTCCACTTGGCGGGGTGCTGGGATGGGAAGGACAGGAGCATGGTGTGGATGGGAGCTGGCTCAGACGTGCCAGATCACTGCATTAACCCAGGGTTGAACCCGAGCTCTGCTCCAAAAATACTTGGCTTTACTCTGTACTAACACAGGTTTATGGCTTCCAGAGCTAAGCCTGTAAATCCATATGGAGAGGGACACTTCACAGATTGACAAACTCAGGTCCCTGGCAGTTTGGGAATCCTTTTGCTATCTTCTGTCTCACACTGCAGATGACTAAAAACTGAGACAAGGTTTAGAGCAATGCCTAAATTGTGAAAGTAACCCAGAAAATTACCAGCTGAGTAACAACCGTGCAGTGGAACTGACATTTCACAGGAGTATATGTAGGGAACAGAGGTTTTAAGGCAAGTCCAAGAGAGCAGCTGTTTTCATCCTGTTACTGCTCAACTCTGGGGCTGCTGAGCATTTTCTATAACATTATCTGAGCAGAGGCCAGGATCCATCAAGATTAATATGGCTTGTTTCTTGGCTTTTCTGAGCCATGGCTTAATGAAATAAACTGGAATAGATTGGACAGAGTTGGCTAAGTGCCCAACACAAGCCTCGTTGTCACTTGGGAAGAGTAGCAGGCATCAGTATGAGAGGCTACAGGCTTTTGCTGCCAAGGGTTTTATTCTATCGTTCCTGATTTACGGGGTCAGGCTTGGTAGGTAGCCTGACTCTGCAGCTCCATCTCTTGGCAAACATCAGGTATCAAACATACTGCACAGGCTCCACGTACTTCAGGCAGAGATGCACAATGAATACTTTTCGGTGCAAGATACTCCTCATTTCCTTAGCGATAATGGAGGGACACAACTCTCACCTAAAATAGAAGAGGGAATTATCTCGTGTACTTCCTTCAGTGTTTGTTATATTATCAACTGTTGCTCTGGAAACAGTCCCCAAGTCAGAAACCAGCAACTGACAAAGAAACTGGGCTTTGTGTGGAGGTTTTTTGCATTTTTTTTTAAAAATACCTAATTAAATTTTTTTAACTGCTACTATTTTTCAGTCATGAGAAAAGATTTAGCAATTCTTGAATAAGCATTTTTATCTAAAAAAGAATTTTGTCATCTTCTCCGATCAGCCAATTTGGCCCTATGATGGCCGATGTAATCATGATATACATATCTACACTGTTCTCCTTGTTTGTAGGTCACTATGTCTCATGAAAAAAAAAGCCTACAAATTTGCAAACAATTATTATTTGCTGCACCGTGGCCTTCTGCAGCCTGTACGACTGATGATCTGATTGACATCTGTGCTTCCGAGTGAATCTTAGTGATTTATCCTAGTTGATAAAGTGGTTTCATCATAAGTACAGGCTAGTCAAGACTAGTCAGACTTTTTCAGACCTGCTAATAAATCGTAGTAATGCCAGATTAATCTGACCTGGATTAAAAGTATTTTAAAAATGGACAATACAAAAAAGTACAAAATTACTCAAGTTATGTTGTAACAAGTACAGATAAACTCAGGCTCTGGGAATGGAGAGAAATAACATGCAGATACAAAACAATCTTGGACAATCACGTGACAAAAGATTTTTTTCTGGGGGTTTGAAAATTAACAAAGAAATGGGAGAGTGAAAATGGTGGAAAGCAAAAAAATTTAAGTAAATCCAGAGAGGAGCTTGGATGAGATATCAGCAAAGCAAGATGCCATCACAGCTGAATGCAGCATTTTCAAACAGAAGATGATGCTTTCTGAGAGGAAGAATATGAACTACATCTTCTAGGTTCTAAATTTAACTGTCAAGAGTCAGAAAAACACTTGGTTGTCACTGTAGGTATTTTGCCATAGATGTCTCGTAGTGCTAAAAAGAGGAAGAGTTAGGAAAGAAAAAGAATGAAACAGAGAGGCAATTCTGAAAACACTTTTTATTACCCAAACCAAGTGCATCTGGATCAGTTCTGGACACCTTGAGAAGGACAGAGCAGACATGAAAGGAGTTCAGAAATGACAATGAAAATAATTAGAGGCATTGAAAAGCTTATAGATGAATAGTAAAATCAAACCTTTTTGCTTCAGAGAAGGGAAAAGATGAAGGTGTTCAAAATAATGAATGGCACCAAAGAAAATGGGTCCTGTTCATCATTTCCCATCATACAGGAGCAGGAGGGCATCTGCTGAAAATGAAAGACAAAGGGTGAAGAGCAATCCTTTCCCACAGCATATGACTGCCTGGTGAAGTTCCTTCCCACTGGAGGCAACCGAGGCTGGGAGTTTGCAAATTAAAAGGGAATGGAAATGTGCATGGAAAAAAAGACAATATGTCAAGTGCTAAAAATAAAGATGTGATTTGATTTTAATGGAAGCTACCTTCCAGCGTAGGCTGCAAGACATAAAGTGGTCTTTGAGGGTAGGCAAGAGCAAACTTTTTCCCCTCCAAGGAGATTCATTCCATCTATCTTGCTCCAACATTTCTCAGACCTTTCAATGCCAGATCTGGCCCTTTCCATTGTCCCAAAGAGGATGCTGGAGCGGACACAGGAATGCCTCTTTATGAATTAGCAGGTCCTGTTCTACTGCACCAGCAAATAGGAAAAAGCTGGGAGAAGCTAAATGTGGCCACGGGGAGACAAAAACAGACAAAATTCACAAGACTGCAAAAATGAAAACCAGACCCACAGTTCAGCTGAGTTCCCAAACAGCCAAATTTTGAGAGAGTGGTGTTCCCACTTTGAAACCAGCAGGGGAAAACAGAGAGAAGCCCTGAGCACAGTGCTCTTCAGAAAAGATTAATAAACTGACACAAGACACTGAGAGAAAATGTCACTATCTGTGCAAGAGAGAAGAGCCATGAGCAACCCAGGAAGTACAAGGGCAGCAAGAGATGGCAGGTGTCCAAGAAAAGATTGGAAATGGTGTCTTTGCTCTAGAGAGGAACAAAGATACCTCAAATTTCCCTAACTGGTCTTATTTTCATCCCTGCATGCTCAAACATGGTAACTCATACTCAATTTATAGCTTTTGTTAACAGTTTTCGTGTGTTGTTGCCATAGTTGAAACACACCGTATGATGATTCCATTTTTTATTTAGTGGCTTGGCTAAAACTAAATCTTTTTTGGCTTTTTTTTGAAGATATGAAATAGAAAAATGGGACCAATTTTGGCATATCTGCCATATTGCATATCTTTCAGCATACTCTGTGTTGAAATATTTGTTAAGGTCCACTGTGTTGCTCTCAGGGATTTCACAACCAAGCAGGGGTGCTTTACCACTTTTGCAGATTCCAGCCAGGAGTCCCTCTCTCTTCATTGCCTATTCAGGGACTTGGGGTGGGCCAAACCTCTAACCTACAAACAAAGGTTTGTGAACAAAAAAAAGATGGTATAACACACACACGAGTTTTCAGTATTTCATTATTTCACTATTTCAGAAATCCTAGTTTCAGTATGTTTCTCTTCAAAAGTAGCAGAGGCTCTGAAGTCTGCTATGACTGGAATCTGAAATGCAACGACTATTCCTTTGCATGTGTGGATGGCAGTCACTAATATCAGTTCTTCTCCACAGTTCTTTTGTTGTGCTATTTTAACTCCACTTCTCTCAGCTGATCTTCTAACACAGCATCCTCCCCGGATAGTGTGGTTAATTATACAGCCACTCTGCTTGCAGAGTTAAGCATATCATAGCTTTTTACACAACTAATTTTTTTCTTGGGTAGCATTTTCCAAGAGTCCTGATGAAAAGATTCACTTGACGCCTCTATCCATGCATTATGTGTTCCTTTTTGCTTATTGATTTGAAATTCCATTGCATATAAAATCATTCATTTGCAAGTAGTGTTCCTTTCCCTTAAAGATACATAAAATATTACTTGCTAGTTCTTTCTTCTATAAAGGACAAGCTGCTCTTTTTGAGGGCTGTGCAATTATTCTGAGATTTTCCCCATTTCTGTACAGGAGTTCATCTCTGAGTACAGCCTAAGGGGAAAGTCAGGCAGAGCAGCAAGGAAAAACAGCCAACTACAGCCTGGGAAGAATTTCACACACCTCTTTCCTTCAGTCCCTCAGTACACACTGACAGAAAGAAATACAGCTGAGAACATCATCAACCTGATCTGCTCTTTGATTTTTAATTTTTGTATAGACGGGCTGTTCCAGTGCACAGATAATGATCAGCAAGTTGATGAAGTTTTGCAATAACTAATATAAGTTTTGAACCAGTTCTTAGAATGGTTAGCATTTTAATACATGCAGAGATAATTTGCTGTTCAGCACCGGGCAGGGAATATTAACCAGCCAAAATACTTATTCACAGACTTTTCACAATACAGTTCTCAGTCTGCATAAGACTTCAAGCCAGAGATAGGTACAAGGATTTCAGTGAAAAAAAAAAAGTAAAGTCAAAAGTCTTTGAGTGTAAGCAGCTTAGAGTACATAAAATTTTTGGGACAGATGATGATTGTCAATGAAATAGAAAGGACAAGCTTGTCTAGATTATCGTCTAGAGCTTAAGCTTCTCTGATGACACCAGTGCGATAAAGTATAAATACAAAACAAAAAAAATGAAATTAGTATGATATCTTCAGCCTCTGCACTAGCATCAGCTGGTACTGCAGAGGTGCTCTCATATCATTTGGTTCTGCATCCCTGCTCCCTATAAAACAGATGATGTGCTTTCCTGGGTTTTCTGAAGTTCAGTTGAGACAGGCATCTTGAGTTAAAAACTTAACCCAGGGAAGACCAAAGTGATTGTGGCAGAGTGTGAGCATGTGCGTGAAACCTGAAAGAAAAAGCAGAGGTAAGATCCTTTCCATTGCTGCTCATCCGTAGGCTTATCCCGCAGGCACCCCACCCAAAGACTTGGCCTTGGCCTTGGATATACAGGTAACACAGGGTGGGGTGGGGGGAACAACTTTCTTTCGTACTCATGCCTTTACAAGTAGCAACTCCTCCAGCTGGACAACTTTGCATCTGCGTCAATTAATACAGCTCACCAGTCAGGGAACTTTGCATTTTGTGAACTAACACTTCAGTGAAACCCCTCTCATCTGAAGGAAAATAATTTACTTAGCCAAGCCAACTTGTCTTTTCTAAAATAGAAAAATAGACCGGCCAAGCCAGAATGTAAATTTACAAAGTGATTTGGAGAAACTGAAAAGTACTTTAGAAAATCAGAAGGAAAATAAGAAGAGGGAAAATTATAATGTACCAATTAGAGCGGAATGTGAGCTGTCCATGCTAATGCAGGATTCTTCCTAATTTGTTTTCCAGGAGAGTCTTCAAAAAGATTGAAATTTAGTATTAGCACATCAGACTGGCCGCAAGAATGACAGCAATAATAATAA
The DNA here is from genome assembly GCF_001604755.1 of Lepidothrix coronata. Lineage (NCBI taxonomy): Eukaryota > Metazoa > Chordata > Aves > Passeriformes > Pipridae > Lepidothrix > Lepidothrix coronata. Next base: position 2,455,181 of record NW_016690248.1, on the reverse strand, counting down.
ACCACCATATTTCAAGTAGTCAAGAGAAAAGTTAGGTCTTTTAGGTTTTATTCACTGTCTTAATAGCTCACATCCATTAAAATTCATAGAAATGTCAATGGGATCACAATTTCATTGCATTTTTGAAAATCAACAACCAGTAGTCCTGTGACTACTGGTCAGGCTCATGAAAAGGTCTGACAAAAGTAAAAAAGAATGTGCTTGCATTTTTTGTCTTAGTTGCCATCAATTCCATTTCTGAATCCAAACAAGCATATGTGCACACATGCACACATCGATATACATACTTACAACTTTTTCATAATGGTATCCTTGCTTCCACAAAAAAATAAAGAAAAAAAAAGTGGTTTGTGTTGTTTTACCAATGCAGAATCATAGTAAACACTGAATTGCTTCACCCCTGGTAAGGTCCATTATAATCCAGTTGCCCCTCACCTGCTCCTTTACCTCACTGCACCCTTCAAACCCGCTGCAGCAAGCCAGCCCCCAGCAAAAGTTCAAAGTCTTATCACCTACCTGCATCGCTGAAAATCTGCAGCCCCGTGGCTTTGGGGGAGTTGGAGCAGCCAAGGGAAATGGAGGGACAGGGGAAAAGCTGCTGTGTCACTGTGGAATGCTTGGCACCCCATTGCAGGGAGTGAGACAGCAAAATCAGCTGCAGTCAAGCCTAATCCTCACTGACAAGGGGGAGAGCAGCAAAGAGAAAGCTGAGGAGGAAACAATAGTGATTTTCCCTTAGCAACAGTGATATTTGAAAGCATAAAGATAAAAATTATTTTGGGGTTGCCTGGACACTTAGCAAGAGTTGGGGATTATTTGTGCAGAGGAGTTCAGAAGAGGCTGCAAGCTCTTTGGGAGGATCCTAAACTGAGTGTAAACTGAGTAAATCTCTGGTCAGCTGTGAGAGGGAAGCTGCAGTGATTTATTTTAGCTGAAAAGCATTTTTATATACTTGTAGGTTACTTGGGACCTCTGCTAACCCCGGTGACCATCTTTGCAGCAGCATTCAAGGCACCTGCTGTTTTCACCTCCTGCTTCTCTCAACAGACACTTTTATTTTCAATGTTCATGGTTGTTTTGCCTGTGAAATTCAGTGCAAGGGTACTTAAATCTTCTTTTGTGAGCCTCTCAGCTCAAAAGAAACACAAATAATAACAAAATACCCCAACTGAAGCTATCAGAAAGGCCTCTATCATTTCTACCTGTACCTTCTGGGGGTCCAAGGCACATTGTTCCCGCTCATTTTGTGGGACAGCCAAGCCCCAAAGTCAGGACCCAGTTGGTGACTGTCAGCAAACAAGGGAAACAGAAATAACAGGCTCTAAGAGAAGAATCTAGAGCAGGGGCCCCAAAACATTCACATATTGCCTGTTCCATTGCAAAGATGACCAGCAAAGGCCACCAGCAGGAACTCTTCCCAGATGTGTTAGGTAACTCCCTACTGATATGGATTACATTAGCTTTCCACATACAGCTAAATTTTTTTTTTGCTGTCCTTGAAACTCATTAAAATACACATTAAAAGTGTTTTCCTTTTAATTTTTTTAGCCATTTTAAAAATTAGATTGCTCCATATGTATTATATTTTCAGGTAATTTCCTGGGATGGAGAACACCTTTGGGTAAAGTCTTTGTTTCCTTAAACTTAACCCAGCTGTACTATCCATACAGATGAACACTTTTCAGAAATAAGGTACAGATAAGTCCAGCAGTAAGTACAGATCAGTTTCTTTGCCATGCAGAGGATGTCTTTCCTTGTGCAGTTTTTCAGTTTCAGTGTGCTTTGTCCTCAGCTTATGCACCATTTGCCTGTTTCTTCAGCCTTCCTTGAGCAAGCTCAAAATTTAGGTTAGGCAGCAACTAAGCTGGAAGATGGCTCTGACCAACCCTGACTGCACACATTGCTGCAAATAATCTCCTGTGTTGAAAAATCTCTCCCCCTTGGAGGGCAGCTTCCCTCCAGCAGCAGTTCATGTAAAGGGATTTTGTGAAAGGCCAAAGCATCCTTTATGCAACCCCACAAAATCCTAGCCAGATCATGCCACCATGCATCAAAAAAAGAGAGCAGAATTGAAACAGCACCTGCCTCATGCTGCCTTTCTGCCTGGAGAGAGGAGACAGCCCTGTGCATGAAGGGTGTGGGTGGGAGAGAGTGAAGGAGGCAGGTGCCGCTGGATGGGTCAGGCAGGCATGCCAAGGGCTTTGGCCACATCCAGCTGCCTCCATTTACTTTAACTCTTGCTCCTTCGGAGGGGATGGGAAAAGCAAACCCTGGAGAGGAGCTGGCAGTAACAAGGCTGTCTAAAAGGCCACCTTGGAGGAATTGGGCAGTCTCCACCTCAACCCCCTGCTTTCCACCCACAATCCCTTCCCTCTGCCCCCCACATCCTCCCCAGGTTTGCTAAAGGATCCTGATTTACACATCTTGTTTGTCCATGAGCAGCCTTATTGATGTCCACACCCCTCCATCCTCAGAAAGGTCTCCTCAAAGTGACTGACAGTGTTGTCACATGCTATCCCTTTTGCCTGGAGCTGCACTTCCATGGCTCTGAGATGCTTCAGCCTGAGCAGTGGCTGAAAGTGAAGAGCAATACCCCATCTAAGCATCATGTAAAAGACATCTGATTCAGATATGAAGAGAATGGGGACAATCAGTCTGAAGGGTTTTGGAGAGGAAGGGGGCAGATGAGGACCAGCAGCTGGAGGGAGAAAAGGCAAAGAAGATCAGGAGGGCAAAATGGAAGACACAGGTTTGGAGAATAACAAGAAAATGAGGAAAACAACATTCAGGGGGAGTAGAATTGGAAAACTGGGACTGGCTGAGTAGTGAGAGCATGAAAGAGCAAAGCAGGGGTTGGTGTTCAGCAAAGGAATAGGAAGAATAATGTATAAATAAAACATAGCACAAGAAGTACAGAAGTCTGGGGAGAGCCAGGAATGCAGAGCAAGCATGTGGCAACAGGAGAGAGCAAGAAGTGCAAAGCAGCAAGCAAAGAAAAAGTAGAAAGATTAAAGCAAAAGTTTTGGGACCTGAGAGGTATTGAGGCTCTCCTTTTTTTTTTTTTCAATTTTCTGTCCAGAAATGCCTATGGGAGTTTCTGACAAAGCATCCCATATCTCCCAAAAGCCACCCCACAAAAGGCAGCTGGCGGCTGCTCTCCGCCACCTACTTCATTTCGCACCCAGCACCAGTTCTGCAGGGAAATTCACATTTTTGTCCTGGCTGTTAGCATGTCCACAGGTATCAATAGTATTATAAATCTATGGGTTCTCTTTGCTTTTTAGAAAGCCAGGCTCCCAGTCTTGATTCCATCTGCCACAGCTGGTAGCATAATGTAACCCTATAGAGAGAATATACGCTAGGAGACACAATCTGCAAAGGACTCTGCTCCACTTACTGAGTTCACTTCTTTTTAAGATACAAGATTTCAAATTAAATATTTGAGCCAGTGCAAAAAATCCCAAATGTGTTCCTCTTAAATTCAAACGTGGAAGGAAAATATTTTGATTTTATTCTTCTGGAGGAAAAAACAGAAGTATTACACTTCCAGAGTGACACAATTACACTTCCCAGAGGGGTTTCCAGCTAAAAACAAAACCCATCAATGAACAATTTAATTTTCTTTAAATGGCATTTTCCCTCAATAAATGAATAAATTTACTTCATTTTATTACCTCAAACTTTCTATTGTTAATCTGTAAAGCACAGTAATGCTATCCATTCATCTTTTTGAGATGTTATGAAAATAAAGCCATGGGAAGCACTCAGTTGCTATAGTAATTTAACATCATAGGAAAAGGCCAATAAGGAAACAAAGGATTTTGAGTTAAAATCAAGTATGAATTGTATGGTAACCTTAAAAACCACATAAAAAGATGAGGGGAAAAAACATGCTGAGGCAAAAATTCTGCAAGAATAAATATACCATGTGTTGGCATAATTAAAGGCTCAATGGCTTACACATATACTTCCTTTCCGACATTTTCTGAGAGATTTTTAGGTGACTTGGCAACCAGAAGAATGTTTTTATTAGTTGATGGTTTGTGTGTCAAACTCTATTTGATTTGCTTTATATGAGTAATTTAGTCTCTTGCCTGGATACTTGAGGAAATTACGAAATTGCAAGTTCTTTTTCCATTAGACTAGGTACCTCATAAATATATCTAAACTATACTACATACCTATATTTAAAAACACTTAGGATAAAATCCTTGCATTTCTAACCTTCGTCAGCAATCTATTTCTTCTGCTCTGGAAGTCTTTCTTTTTATCACCATTTTATTCCACTCTATCTTCAATAAAAAAGAAATGCTTCCTAATCACAAGACGTGATGGAGCTTGCTACATTTTGAAACAGCCGTATGCTTGGGTGCTTAAGAGCATTTGGCTTTGTGCTTTGCATCTAACAACGCACCCAGGTGAGCTGCTATTGGACAGGGACTTAATCCCTGTCATGTTTAATCACTGCATTAAAAGATTTAAAGACTAATGTTAAAGACCATTCAGTTTGGGCACCATAGACCTACAGGATGCAGTTGGGAAAAGCCACTCGGTTTATCCTGGCAAAATCTATTATAAATCTTTAAGAACAAAAGCCAGGAGAGCTGAGAAGGAAACTCCTTTTCTGTGACACCCCCTCCCTGTGACTCAGACATCCACCCAGAAGCCCTGGGACTTCCTGCAAGTTTCACATATGAAGTGTTATTTGCACCATTTACTTAAATAGTTGCACTAAATGGTTAGCTCTGCTGTGCTTCTGTTCTGCATAACACCAATAAGAATGTTATTAGGTCAATACTGAAAAAAAACATCCCTGCTCAGTGCATAACTGTGCAGTGAGGATGAGTCATCTGCTCCCCAGTGCAGAGAACATGAGGGAGCCATTTTACATTCCCTCAAGAATTTGACCCCCAAATATAAAATCCCCTGCTTGGATCCCACAGTGTTGCAACGTGATCGCTAGCAGCAGTAGCTGGGGATGTTTCTGCCTGTCCAGTTGGCTAAGGAATTAGAAGTCCTTCTTGGAAGTGTGAACGTTTCTACAATTCCCCAAGTGCTGTTACTCTGTGCAACTCAGATCTCAGGCAGCTGCACATCTAGGTTTATCCCCTTGGGCCACACAACTTCGATGTTGCATAAACTCCATTGGCTTCCAAATTCGGTTCTCTGGTCCAAATCCAGTACTGAGTATTTTTAGCCTAGTAATTCATCAGCTCAAGGACTCGGATGCTACACAAGAACTATGGGGCAAATGCAGTGCCTTCTGCACTGTGTCCCAAAGTCTGGGTCTCTCAAAGTCCAGATGAGGGGTCTGATGGAGGCCACCATAGATTCTTTCTTGAGTTTCTTACAGGTTTTCTTCCCGTGGAAAGCAGGGCAGGCAGTGTGGAAGGACTGATGCATGCTGGCTCACTCCCTAATGTGCTGTCAGGGTGCAGGTATCACAGTTCAGAGCCATCCTCATAGTTACCCAGATAGAGGCCTCATGTCTCAGAGGATATACCATTCAAACTCACTTTCCCTGTCAAAGACCAAGTCTAAATCACTTCAGAGGATGCTTTGAGGATAATTAGTTTTTTAACTAGACCATTTCTAAGAGTGTTATTTAGAAGGCCAGAGAGCTTGAAGGGTATTTTGGTCCCTTAGCATGTACTTGCTTATATGTGCTACTTAACTTTGCTACTCCTTTTATATCTGTGTTAAGTGTACCTGGAGGTGTTCTATAGATGCATCAAGTAAAAAAACAAAGTAATAAAACTAATCATCATATTGATTTTAACCACATTCCTACAAAATAAATGGAAGCTGAAATTCCAGTAGCTGAGAGGGACACCGGAGATGACTTACATTGAGCAGGAAGAAAATACAATGTTACAAGATCGTTACAAGGAACACTACTGAAGAGACAAGATCTTTTCAATTGTATTAATCAATTCATATATGAAAAGTCAGATTTCAGAACTCAAATAACAAGATGGTTGAAAGGGAATTTGGATCTACAGAAAGATTTCCCCACATTACAATCTCTCTTCTTGCAAAGAACTGTACAAAGAACTGAACCTGCAAAACCCACCTCGTATGACCTTCTCTGTAACAACAGAGGCTGTCCAAAGCCTCTCACTTTATCCTCCCAAGTGGATAAGAAATTAGTATAGTGATAGCAGTGCATACAGTACCTTTATAACTACTTTATCTAAAGACAAAATTTAGTTTTTCACAGACAACCCTACAGCAATCATCACTCTTTGCAGCTACCAGAACCTGGCACAAACTTCTAGGGAGCAACTCTGTTAAAATAATCAGCTTCTGCCAGCACCCACGGAGCACAGATATCACTTTCTGATGCTTTCCCTGCAGCCCTTTTATCTGTGCTGCCTTGACTGAAAACATTTTCACAGCCACAAAGCTAACAATATCACACATCTTTTCAAACACAAGTCTTCCTCAAATGGTAAAAGAAAGAAATTGTAACACAGCAGACTACACAGTGATAACCACTGACGGAAAATCTACATCATATAAGGGTCTTATCAGTCATGTCATTCCTCATGAATACTCATTTAGATTTACAATGCATCTATATAAGTAATTAGCAATTTTTTCCAGTTATCCCCATTTTACTTTAGCAGTATGTGTATTAATTCAAATCCTGTAATTTTTTTTCAAAAATAAGCCACTGTTGTTTTCCTACCAATTCATCATCAGAATAATAAGCATTGTCTATGTGTAGGTGTATGATAGCCCAATACAGGTATGTTTTAACACTCCAAAACAACCTTTTCAAATTTTAGCCTTTATCATATGTTTGACTTTTTTTTTCCCTGCATCATTATGCACATACACATAAATACAAACAGAAAAGCTAGGGAAAACAAAATGCTTTCTAGATCAATCACTGCTGGCAACAGACACTTAAAAATCAGACAAATCATGATCTCTATACACAAGAGAATTATTTGCTCGAGTAGGTCAGGAAAGACTTCATCTAGGGTGTTGTTTAATGTAAATGTATTGTAAAAGATCTTGTAGTTCAAATATTCCATCATTCACATGACTTCCGTGTAGTCAGCAGCATAAACACCATGGAAAGTGAGCTTCTCTTGTGCTAGGTATATATTTATTTATTTATAATATAAATGAGTGGAAACTGAAATATGAGTAGAGAGGAATCATCAATGGGTGTCTGTGGCGTGGTCTCTTCACTTCTCACTCACCATAAATACGTGTCTGCACAAGGAAGGTAAAGGTCACAAGCCCTCTGTGTCTGGGATGACATCTCAAGATGTCCTCTGTGGGACATCATGAGAGGTGTTTTCTTCTTGTAGGGTGTCATGGTTTACCCTCAGCCAGCAGCCAAGCCCCACACAGCCACTAGCTCGCTCCCCCACCAGCAGAATCAGGGAGAGAATGGGAAACTCATGGGTTGAGATAAAGTCAGTTTAATAGGGAAAGCAAAAGCTGTACATGCAAGCAAAACAAAATAAAGAATTAACTCACTGCTTCCCATAGACAAGCAGGTGTTCAGCCAACTCCAGGAGAGCAGGGTCCCATCAAACATAACAGTGACTTGGGAAGACAAACGCCATCACTCCTCTTTCTTCCCCCCACTTTATATACTGAGAATGATGTTGTATGCTTTGGAATATCCCTTTGGTCAGTTAGGGTCAGCTGTCCTGGCTGTGTCTCCTCCCAGCTTGCCATGCACCCCCAACTTCCTTGCCAGCGTGGCAATACGGAAAGCAGAAGAGGTCTTGGCGCTGTGTGAAAACTGCTCAGCAATAATAAACACCTCTATATCTTCATCACTGTGTTAGCACAAATCCAAAACACAGACCCACACTAGCCACCATGGAGAAAATTAGCTCTACTCCAGCCAAAAGCAGAACATAAGGAAAGTTCAACATGAAGTATAGAGCTGTTGATCCTTATGTATTCCTTACCCATATTTGCATATTGTTACAGTAAGACTAAGGATCAAAACTTCACTTAGTGTTAAGCTTCAGAGTTCATATCTAACCCTGAGTTTTTTGACACTAACTTTGATATTATTTTCAACTACTTTCACTTCACAAATTTGGCATCATATTCTTAAGACAAAAAAATTATTTAAGCATGCTAGTTAGTGTTTTAGCAAGCTATGCCTTAATTAGCAATTAAGCATATGACACTGTATGAAGATACTATTTCCAGCATTACAAGGATTATAGTATTAGAAATAACTCTATAACTCTAATTCCAGTTCATAAATTATTGCAAGCACTTACTATGCTATATAACTTAGCTGAGGTTTCTAGATGCTTATAACTAGGTTTTGAGAAACCTGGAGCCTTGGCAGAGAAATCAAACCACACTATTTACTCCCAGGGCAAAGATTTTCTTGTGTAAATCTTGCTTTCAGGATCAGTAGGAGTGTTTTTATGGAGAAGGGAAAGAAAGAAAAACAGGGGGGTGTTACTTGCTACATTTAGGAGGTCATTTATTTAGTTGAAGAGTGGAGAGCATAACAGTGTCTGTAAGCATGGAATTAACAAAAATTATAAGATGGAAACTGAAGGGTATTCCTTCTGGGGTGTAACATGCCAGTCTTAGTAAAATCAGTGCAGGTACTTTAATAAAAGATAAATTTCCCATCCTACACAATGCATCTCACCATATTTCCACCCATTCTGAGGGACAGATTCTTCAGCTATTTCCAGCTGTTCGCTTCAAGCTCGAGAAGGTAATTTGTGCCTTGAAGGAAAATTTTCCATTCTAACACAGAAGCTCATGATTGAATCTCAAAAATGCAATTTTGGCTCCAACAACACACCAATTTAAAATTAACTGTACCTTTTCAACTCCTTTATGGTCATTACAGATAAGATGTCTTAAATAACAAACAAGCATCCAGTCTTGTTCATACAGTAAGAATAAGAAACTGAACCCCAGCAGATGACACCATGATATCTGCTGTTGTAGAATCCACATCGAATAACGGTCTTGTCTTGTGATTACTTATTCAACTTTACAACACTTTTAAGTCTGCAGTGACATCAATTTTGATCAATTTTCACAAGCATGAGACTGTATTCATTTTCAATATCCTCTCTAGAATGGTGAGGATACGAGGTGAGGTACTTCTTAAATCAGATGTCACTTGTGGAAAAGCATAGAAGCACTCACTCACGGATTCCCTCTGCAAAAGCAGTGTTTGTTCAACCTTTCAGGGTTATAGAATAATCCCTGGGCACAGAATCACATCTGCTCTGTGATTTTTTTTTATATATTTTTTCCCACGATTGCAAGGCTTTAGGGGAACTTTTAGGCTTACAAAGGAAACATTTATTGTATCTGTTTGAATCTGATTCTCATGTGCATAAAGAGCTCTATATTTCTTCTTCAATGTCTCTAAATAATGTGAAGTAGCTGGGTTTTATTTTCAGGTACCTACAAGAAATTAGTACTGTAGGTTACTAAAGGAACTAGTTCAAAGAAGCTTATCAGATCTTTAGCAACACAATCATTCACTCACAGGCTTGGCCTTTAGTAAAGTAAAAATAGCATTTCAGAGTTCACACAGATTAAACCACAGGCTAGAAAATCAGCACCAAAAGCAATACTCCATTTCATACGTCAGCAGACTTTCTAAGAGATCAGAGAATGAAGATTGTTTTAAAAGATACTTATTTTTAGTTCAAATGAGTCCTGAATCTAGACAGCTCCAGTCATATTTGAAAGAGAAAAGCAATGGGAACAAGGATCTCTGAAGCACCTTGGTAAAACTCCAAGGTCTAATTCCATCCCAAGGGCCAAACATTTCAGTGCTTATTGAGGAAAAATTCCCACCTATTTCAAGTGGATTTTCCTCTGCCACATAGGATTTCACTTGCTCGGTGAAAATAGCTCTATTTCTTCAGAAAGTATTATGTTCTAATATTATAAAATGTAAAATTAAGAAAGGAAAACTGAAAGCAAAAGCACTAATGCAAACAAGATCCCTTACCATAGATCTATGTTTCAGCAGTGGTGGACTGACAGGAATCAGATAGATGCTCAGTGCTTTTTCAGACCAAGCACTTACTGATTGCAATTTCTGGGTACATAACAGCCTGGTGATCTCTTCTGCAATATGGGTATTATCAGTCCAAAGTACATTTCAGTTCTGGGGTCAAGAGGTGTGACATGGCCACATGCCAATGTCACATGGGGCTGAGACAGGGCTGAGACAGTAGATTCCGTAGAAAGGCAATTCAGGCACATAGGTCAGATTCCAACATGCTCTAGCAGGACTCCAAGCACAAAACTTTATCTGTATAGTGTCTCTCAATCCTACCCTTCTGTGATGAGCTCAGCACTGTTGATAGCGCTTGTCTCAGGAGGCAAACAATCTATAGTATTTTTAACCTCTCGGTTCAAACACAATTCTCCCCCACTTTGGTGATAAATTAACATTTTCATCTCCTTGTCCCCAGCTACATTCTTCTTCAAGGATCAATGCCTCCCACATCCTTGTCCTTCTTCCCCCTCTGATGTTCTTTGAAAATAAGGTGGGGAACGAGACGCAAAACACAGGAATTAAATTTTCCCCTAATACTGAAACCAGGCAATTCACAATGAGAAAGCATGTGAGGCAGTTCCAACCTTTCATCTTCTCCCCAATCTCCTCTTGTTTTCCTGAAAGGGGCAGCCAGCCAAGAATATGGTGTTTATACACTGATGAAGAAATGTTGTGAGTTGTATATTCTACCTTTTGAGTAAGGTCATACTGCAGGGTAGGTCTTAATAGCTACAGGAGGTTGAACTTGGTATAACTGTCTCTGCAGCAGCAACATGTACAGTAAAATGAGTGCTGCTGCTGAGGAAAGGGCTTCTCTTCTAATATCTTGCACCCAAGACAAGGGACCTTGGAGATGTGGCTGATGCTTTTTCTTCTCAAGCTAAATAAGGTCTCATTTTCATGCAGACACCCCTCAGGAGTGCCCTCCTTTTCAAATTGAAACCTCTCCAGACTACAGTATTAGTAAAGCAGATGTATAAAATGCTGGGTGTGGAAAGCTGCATATTGGTGCTAATTATCTGAGCCTTCAACTTTTCAATTATGTCATGATGAACTATTAAATCATTTATTGACTGGGAAAAATATGAAGAGCTGGTTGAACCTGATTTCACCAAGGTGCCACTGCAGTGCTAATAACCTAACCATACTTTGCATTCAAGGAATGAGCTGTTTAAATAGGAAAGTAATTATGAAATTAAAATGCCAAAGAAGAAAAAAAAGTCCTAAATTGAATTTGTCACTGTGTAGGATAACCCAAGGATAAAGTAAGTTTCTGGCATGACACAAGTTTCTCTTGGAAATAGAGAGTGTTTCATCTCAAAAGCAATTTTACAACTGGGCACTGTGCTGTCCCTTTTTTAGAAAAACATGTGCTGTGTTTGCACTGGGATTGCTTGTCAGATTTTTTTTTTGGCTGTGGCAGGTTGATAAATGCAGATGCCTGCACCCTTCCAAGCATTATTAAGCATGTCACATTAATTGCACAAAGCCGTTTTGCTCTGCTCAGCAAGTCAGACTTCTATATATATCTAGGAAAAATAACGTAGGCACGTGGTCAGAAGAACAGCTGTCAGTGAGGCTCCTCTTCTACAACCAAAACAACGGCTAGCCCAAACCTGCATAGCTATGTAATGTAAGGCAGTTTTAGGAGTGCTGCGTGCTGCAGAATATACCAAGATGTCCCCATGAAATCTCTGAGTAAACAAAAGCATCATTCCTAAATATCTTTCACAGATACAGCAACTGTTTGAGACCTCTTTCTGAAACCAGACACGTCAGAAACCAGGGCCAGGTTTTGAATGTAGAAAAGTGTGTTGATACAGGACAGCAGAGAGCAGGAAGGTGGAAAAAAATGGGTTGAAAATGCCTGCAGTGCTGGCAACCTAAAGGCACAGAACTGGAAAGAATGCACAATGGCCAAAAAAAGAGAGTATTCCCAGTTTATCTGCACAGGTGAGCAAAGCAAACATCATGAAGACCAGCAGCAGACCACAAACTCCCCATCCCACAGGAAAGAACAAAATTATCTATATTCTGCTCCTTCAAGAAGACTGGAGGAGGTAACTGCAAGGCTAGCAGAAAGATGGTACACGAGACTTGGAGGCGAAGGGGTGCATGTGAGCTGCTTCTCTTTTCACCCTATTTCCTTCCAGAGGCCACTGGTCTGGGCAAAGCACTCAGGGAAACAAGACTTCACCCGACAATCCTCTTTCAGTGAAATGCATCATGAAACCTCCTTCAGCTTGCAGGGAGGAACTGAAACAACCTCACTCAATTAAGTCTTCAGGCCAGAAATGAGAGCCATTTCAAGACAACATGAACCTCCATATCACAGCTTAACCAAGAGACCAATTCCTCTCTTTATCTGGAGAAAAGGGAGAACAAGTATGCTTCTCCAGACTCAGAAGCACAGCCCTTCAGAAATGCCTACAGAAGAGGAACAACTAACTCAGAACTTCAGTATTTCATTCTATTGCTGATGAACTTTTTGCCTCCCTTATCTTTTTATCTGCAAAAGGATGCATAAAGGCTTCAGCTACCAGCAAGCTGAAGCATTTGGCTTGGCTCAAAAAGGCTCAGAACACTTCAGTGTACCTTTATCATTTAAGGGGTTACACTTACAGAGCTTCACTATGTAACTTTCACTCACATAATTATTTAAAAGCAATATCAAAAAAATAGTATTATCAGGTCATTTCTATTGGGGTTTTCAAATTAAATGAGAACAGGACACACACAGTGCTTTGTGTGTGTTTACAAAGATTTCTCCAGAGGAAATTATTTGCTACAAATCTCTGAAGTGAAACATCAACATTACCGAAATTAATATGCAGCAGACTTGGTTAACAATGGCATTTCTCCAGCATCACAAGTAAGTGGTGAATGAGTTTGGGATTCTATTTTTAATGTCCTTTTCCTCCTGCTGGAAAACACTGACTATTCCATACAACTTGTGTATCAGGAAGTTGCATTTGTTCCCTTCAGCAGTTAAAAAAACCCTGCTTGTTTCCAAGTGTTAAAATGCTGAGACTAGATTTTCTGCGGGACTTCTACTTAGTGACCAGATTATTAGCTTTAATTGTTGATTTTTACTTTTTTAACGATCGTTGCTTCAGTCATGTAATTGGAGCATCTCACCACAGTCTGCTCTGTTGAGGGGATCACTGCAAAATACAGTCAAACACTTTGTTCCCCTCAGCTGCAGTCCATACTCAGGCCCTGAATCTGCAGGGATTAGCAAGAAGTAGGGAGAGAGTGGGGGCTTTTCCATTGGGAATTCCAACCAGATTTTTCCAAATTAAGAACCTGTTCCACTGGGCAGATTCAGTTGCTTTCCAGCAGTTGGCTATACCAGTGTAAAGTAGGTGAAAGCACTCATGGCAGCAAAAGCATTTCTGTACCCTAATATCTAGGTACTTCAGAATAGGAAACATACTTAAATGAGGCAGGAAAGTATAATTATCCCCATTGTAAGAGAAGCAACTTGGGCCCATCAATGGCCAGAGTTAAGCTGTGGCTAGTCAAGCTTTCTTAAAGTAAAATAAAGTACCAAGTACATGCTATAGAACTTAAAAGTGACTTAGTATTTCCCCCCAAAATAGGAACTTATCCCCAGCAGAATCAAAGTGAAATCCATCATGCAGTTTGGTAATCCATAAAACACTGCTATGTTGCAATTTGTTCTGGGTATATTCCTTAATGGGAATATTGCATGTCCCCTGACAATGTGATTTGTCCCATAGATTCTTAAAACAGAAGGAAGGCTGAGTCTTTTCATACCTGTGTCCTATTCAGAGAAGTTTCCTTCCCATACCTCTGCATCCAGCCAGTGCAATAAATAAACCCCAGCATACATATCACCTTAATCCATCCTGCATATCTTCTCCATCTGCTGTCATCTGCCTCTTCCTCACAATTGCATTGGTTTGTTCAGAGGAAAAGCTGAGAAACATCTAAACAATATTACCTCGGCGCCATGATGGGTCATGAACTGTTCATTACTAAGCAGGGACGAGATCTCAGGATTGCAATCCATGGAAAAAAAATACACTTCATGTTCTGTGAGGGCCAAAAAACCCAAGTCCAGTCAAGGGTCAGCTATTTGGAAAGACGGGGTAAAAAAGACCATCATCATATAAGTCCAAGTGTCCCTACCCTGGATAGGATTTTGAGCACTCCTTGTTCCTTCTGCTATAAGAAAACAAGATGAATTAATGTCTTGATAAAAGTTATGGAGACAGCTTCCAGCAACGATTGACTGGGACATATTCCAGGAAGTGCTTTAGGAGAACCATTTGAGCATGCAGGGATAAGATTGTGAAGGCTAAAGCTAGACCAGAGTTAAAACAAGTGAGGGATGTGAAGGACAATAAGAGGATCTATAGGTACATCAGAAGCAAAAGGAGGACTAAGGAAATTGTGGCATTGCTGCTACGTGAGGCAGAGCGTTAGTGGCACAGGACATAGAAAAGAATACCTACTGGCATGATGTGGTCTTGGAGCTCCCAGATTCCTATGGGTAGTAGCAAAGCCTGAGGGAGAAAGATGATGTTTTCAGAAGAGGAGGAGGAAGCTATGGATACTTGGATAAACTGCACATATGTAAACTCACAGCATCAGCTGGAAAGCAACAAAGAACACTGAGAGCTGGCCAATGTCATTATGAGGACACTTTCTGCCATCTCTGAATGATCATGGCATTTGTGAGAGATCCCTAAGGGACAGAGGCCCCTGGGGTATGGAGATCATGGAAGGTATGGTTGAGCAGCTTCACCTGAAACTCTGGAAGATTGTTTCCAGACTCAATAAGAGCAAGAATGTGACTGGAAACAGCCAGCATGGATATACCAAAAGCAAATAATGCCTGACCAGTGATGAGAAGACTGGCTGTGTAAGTAAAAGGGGACCGGGTGATGTTGTTTACTTGGATTTATACTGTGACATGCTTCCCATAGCATCCACAGAGTCAAGCAGGAGATAAGGACTGGACATGTGGGATCTGCAACAGAGAAAGGGAAAAGCAGCAAGACAGTGCATATTCCAGATCCAGTTTTCTCAATATTATTATTTCTGAGGTAACAGAAAAGCTCATGGCACAATAAACTGTGGCCTGAATCTAAAATTTTAATACATGAAAGTTGGCAGTTTTTGCTACTGTGTGGGAGTGAGCCTCCAGATGCAGAAGGGCTGTGCTCATTCCAGTGATTATTTTTAGATGATTACCAATGTCCATCTGAGCACAACAATGTACCCTGCTTTCAGATCACACTGAAGTACAAGAATACTTCATTCAGTCCTAATATTTCAATTATACATCTGTCCACCATGTTCCCTCTGAGTATTAGGACTCTGCACTGATGCATAATGATGTTAAGGCCACTGGTCTTACCAGCTATTAGCCTGCAACATACATATTAGGACTTCCATAATTGTGCTAAAAACTGTTATACATTCATGTGTTCTTAAACTCATTTCCTGGCCCAGACCTTGGCTTCAGTATCATGTTTTTGAGAATTTATGTTTATGGTTTTAACAGCTTATTCTAACATTTGAGAACTTCTCATATTTCTAGTTTACACTTTTAAAAACAAAACAAAAAAAACATACTTTCTGCCACAATAAAACCACCTCTGTTTAATTCCCCTTATTAGGGGATAATGTAAAAAACATACAGATCGGTTTTCCTTTTTTTCTTTCTACTTACTCCTTCTCCCCTTCAATGCTTGCAGATCCACATATTTAAAACTTAAAAATTCAATATCCAAAAAAAGTCATATTTTGTATGCATTTGCCAATTTTGAAATTATTTGATCAACCTGCTTTCAGCACTGACCTGCTCAAATGCAACTTTTACTTATGTTTTTAAAATCCCACAAAAAGAGTACTCGCAACACATAGGCCTGCTTGTAGGTAGGGGAGGGAAAGGAATTACCCAGGAGGCAATGGAAAAACTATTCATAGGAGCAGAGGAGCAAGCCAGGCCTCAGGCAGGGCTGATCGGAGGATCAGAGGGTTTCTTGCCCAACCTACAGGCTGCATCCCTGAGCCTCACTCCCGACCCTTCCCAGCCCGTTAGTCAGCTCTGCCCTTTGTGCACCCCAGGGTGTTGGGTTTGAGTATCGCCAGGCTTGGTGACCTAAATTTACACTATGGTGGCCCTCTGCCCACTGCTGCAGGCTGGGACAGCAGGCCTGCTCCCACGTTAAGGAAACTTCCCAGCTTTTGGTCTCTCCATCCTCTCCTTGCTTGCATGCCAAGAGGCTGGACAGGGCAGGATTGGCCAGGCCTGGCACTGCCTGTCCTCTTGTGCTTAGGCCGGCATATGGCTCCAGCATGGGCTCCCCTCCAGAGGTCACTGACTGTTCCCCTTCCAGCATTCCCTCCTGACGGCCAGCCCTGGCTGCCTGCCCAGATTAAACCCAATAAACCCTGGGCGGGCTGCCATGGGGCCCACCAGTCGGGCTAGAGTCTGTGGTGGGGCTCAGTGGGGACCTGCCGAAGGCATGGAGTTGGTGGCGGCCACTCTCCTTGTACGCAGCAGTGATGACCCCTTGCTGTGCTGGCAATCCCTGGGCTGTGCCCTGGCCTCCATGGCTACAAGCACAGCTGGGCATGTGTGCATGTGTGTGTGTACGTGTGTGTGTGCACGTGTGTGTGTGTGTACGTGTGTGTGTGTGTGTGTGCTCGCAAGGGTCTGTACATATGTGTGTGCATCCATGTGCGCCCACATGCCTGTCGTGTTTCAGCATGCATGCACATATATGTGCATGCGTGTGACATGTGCATTCACACACGCAAGAGCACCTGTGTGTGCCCATGGGCATGTGCAACCCTGCATACATGCCTCCTACATATGTGTCTTTCTGTGTGTGTCCCAGGGTACGTGTGCCTGCACGTGGGTGTGTATGTACGTATGTGTACCTGTCAACCCACACATGTGTAATGCATGTGTCTATGTGTGATATGTGTGTTTGTATACATAAATATCTGTATGTGCATGGTTATGTACATGTATATGTGCGTGTATGTCTGTATATGTATGGGCGTAAATATGTGTGTACGTATGACTGTGTGCAGGCACGCATGTGTATATTTGTGTGTATGTGGGTGTGTATGTATATGTGTGTATATGTGCATATATATGTGTATGTCTGTAAATGTGTGTATATGTGCGTATGGGTGTGTGGGTGTGTACGTATATGTTTGCATGTGTGTGGATATGCCTGTGTACGTGTATGTATACGTGTGTGTCTATATATGTGCCTGTATACATGTGTATGTGCCTGTATATGTGTGCGCGCTGCCAACCAGCCGCGCACCCCCACATACCTCCGCGCCCCTCGCCCGACCGCGAGTCGCACCCCCCCCGGGCTGTTGCGACTGCGCACGCACGGTCCCGCGCCCCGCCCCGCCTCGCCTCGCGCGCCGGGCTGACAGCCGCTCTACTGACGGGGAGGAGCCCCGGCCCCACCCCACCACCTCCCCCCCCTTGCCCTCTTCCAACATGGCGGCCTTCGCCTCGCATGCGTGAGTGCGCAGGCGCTACCCCTCCTCGCCCTTTCCGCCGGGCGCCGCCGCAAGCGCACAGGGCCGGAAGGTGCCGGTCTGGCCGCTCTCTATGGTTCCCCGCGGTGGGTAGCGCGCCGCCGCCTCGCCTCGCCTCGCCCCCGCCCGCGCTGCACGCCGGGACACGGCCGGTCCTCCCTGCCTCCCTCCCGCCCCCCCGCGCGCCCCGAGCCTGCGCCGCGCCGACATCCGCGTTGTCCCAAGATGGAGGCGCGGGGCTCGCGCTGAGCGCGGCCCGGCCCGGCACAGCAGCAGGAGCAGCAGTAGGAACAGGAGGAGGAGACGCGCCCGCCCGGCCCGGCCGCCTCTCCCTCTCCGCCCCGCCAGGCCGCGGCTCCGGCGGCACCGGCAGCAGCGGCGGCGGCGCCTCCTCCTCGCCCGCGGCCCGGCCCCGAGCGCGGCGCGGCCCCCGCATGAGCCCGGGCGGCGGCGGCGGCGGGAGCGCCCCGGAGCAGCAGCCGCGGCGCCCAGGTCCGTGTGGGTACCGCGCAGGGTGGGAGCGGGGATGGCGCCTGGTTCACGCCGACCCTGGAGGGGAGGGAGTCGCGGGAGGGGCGGCCTTGCCCTCTCTCCGCCGCCGGGGTGGGGAGGGCGGACGGGAGGCAGCGCCCCCGGGGTCCTCTCCCGCTCCCCGGGAGGCACACGGGTGTGGAGCCGCCCCGGCGCTCCCCAGGAGCGGGAAGGCCGGCCGGGCGGGTGGCTCCGGGCTTCCCCCGCCCCCCCGGGAAACCGGGTTCACCGGGCGACCTTGGATGAACCCGCCTGCCCTGCCTCCGCTGCCCGGCCCGGGGCTGCTCCGCGGGACTGCCCTGGGCATAGGCCGGTTCGTTACCATCGGCGCGGCCGCTGCGGTAACGGGAAGTGCTGCGAGGGTCTCTGACCAGTGTGCAGGGCCTGCTTCACAAAGTGGCTCCGTTCACTTGCTCCTGTTACCTCCTGCGCAGCCTGAGGAGTTGGGTCTGCTCACCTGTGCGCAGGCAGCCTTGATGATGCATGTGATCGGTCGCTCCTGATTGCGGGTCTTTCTGGGTTTCAGTTTTTAAGCAGTATTTCTCTTAAAGGATGTTATGGTTCACTGTTGATTTGTAAATCAGATGGCTAAGACGATGTGTTGTGGTCGTTCAGAAGTTACTACTGCTTAGGAAACAAAACATGTTCCACGACTCTCCTTTAAGTGGCAGGAACCTGTAATCTATAGACTTGCAGTTATTCCTTTTTTGTTTTCCCTCCAGTTAATGAAAATACTTTTTTGTATTTCCTTCTATGTAATGTGTCTGATGTTCTAACTCTGAGACAAACCACGTGTCTTACCCATCACTTCAGGGATGCTCCCTCTGTCTGTGTTGAAACTTACCTGCCTCAGTAGGAGTCTGCAGACCATAAGCCCTGTGAGAACTTGGCTTCTCAGATTGGTTCTGTCGAGCATCTTGCACGTCTAGCAAAAAGTTGCTCAGTGGAAAGTTGTACCCAATTTTCACTTTGATTTCCTAACAAAGTAAGACCTAGGTGGTTGTATTGTCAGTTTATCTTTTTTTTTTCTGACTGGCTGACTGGTTTGAAAGGGAGAGGTCTAAAAGATAAGATTAAGTTCCTAATTTATGCAAATAGCATCCACTTAGTGAAAGATTCCCTGCTAAGGGAGAAGCTACACTCTTAGAGGTTGTACTGTGTTGTTAAACATCTATGACTGGTGGGGGAGAATAATGCAGGTGGTGAGAGGTACCTCTTGATAAGAATGAAAACTGCTGGAAAATGGGCTTTACACTTTTCACAAACTGCTTGGTTTGGATGGTGGCACTGAATACTCTGTGCCCTTTTATCATGGAAGCAGTGTAAGGTACTTTTGAGAAATTGGAAAACATGGTAAAACTCAGTTTAATGAGTGTGTTGAATTGAAAATATTAAATGTGCATTGCTAAACTGCTGTGGATATGTGAAGAAAACTATCACTTATGTTTGTCTTTTAAACAGATGTAGTTTGCAGTGCTTATGACTTGTCTTCCTTATAGTAATATTCTGTCAACTCAATACAGAAAAACATTCAAAGAAGACCTAGTCCACTGCTTAGGTTTACAAAGCTGAAAAATACCTTTAATTGAAATTATTTCTGTGCAAAATTATAGATGCTTCATCTCTTTTACAAATACCTTCCATTCTGCTGTAAATGTTTGCTGTTTAATGTAGCATCTTTCCTAATGGAATTAGCAAGTTAATTTTGTTTATCAGAGTGCTTTGCTGTTTCTCTTCACTGGAGTGTCCTGAGTATATCCTAAGAATTTAGAAACAAAACCACCAATTTGGCAATATCAGCGGTTGATTTGTTTGGGTTCGTTTTGGGATATGGTTCTGTGACCGTGTAGAAAAAGCCAGGCTTGAAAAAGCAGAGACTTTTTCACAGGAGTGTGCTTCAACGCCTGGATTTCTCAGTCCAAGTCCTCCTCAGAACTCTGAAGTTGTGTGTGTTTAATCCTTTTTTTTCAATACCAAACAAAACTTAGTCTTTTTTTTTTTAATTGCTGCCGTTGCTTAAAAACATGCAAACAATGATTCTTTTGTGAATGGATTTGAAATTAGGTGTATATGTTAAATACATATAGGGATGTTCTCAGCTTGTTAGAGCACCTTGAGATTGTCTCTATTCTAATTGACTCGAGAAAATAAAACAGGTTCTTTTTCATATAATTTAACTTCTCTTTCAAAAATATGAAATGACATATGTACCACAGTATCAAATCATTATGTTTCATTATGATTATGTCCCTTGTTGACATTTTCTTCATTAGTTCTTTGAATTCACAGGTTCTATTTACCAAATAAATAATAGGGGTAGAAATATCTTTGAGTTGAGTTTTAAGTAGTAAACATGCTTAATTGTGAACATATTTAAGTATATAACATTTTAATAAACAATAATTAGTGTAGTACATGATATGACACTTATGATGAAATTTATTCAGTGATTACCGTTTGTAAATATGCATCATCTTCTTTTTTGCTGTGCAGGAAAGAATTTTCTTCCACTCTCTACTACTTTTAGTTTCAGTTTACTTAGTGATTGTCCAGAGAGAATTCATCTTTTTTAAGCACAGGAAATGTCTTTCTCCCTCCCCACACTGATGTATTCATACACCTGAAGATAAAAGCCACTAATTTTTAAAAATAGAACATGCGATTGAGGGAAAAGGGGACAGAATTCATGAAGTATGTAGGCATACATCTCATTTCCAGCATCAGTCTTCATTTCTGGTACTGTGGGCCGGGTCTTCGCTCTAATTAATGAACTGATAATGATTTTTAAACAAAGGAAGCGTGTTTTACAATTTTTCTGAATTATCCTGTATATTTAAGGTAATTTTATAGTTCCATAGAGAAGCAGTGTTGAAAAGTTTCCTGTCGTTAATCAAATTCTGATTCGTACATGGAAGGAGAGGGTTAATAAATTTGTTACCAGGGTCTGTAACAAAAAAATATAGAGTATGTTGTTTACTTAAAAAAAAAATTACTCCTTCCCCCCTTCCAGAAATGTGCTGTAAGCGTTGCTAAATAGCTGGTTCCCAGAGACAACAGCAATGAGCAAATCTCTTGTTTGAAGTTAATTTTGTCACCTTAGATACTTTGACCTCAGTGTTTACTGCATTAACTTGTGGTATTTGCAGGCAGTGCCTGACAGCCTCATAAGGTTGTGTTGTCCATGAATAAAAGTTTGGGAAAAAGCTGGTTCGTATGAATACTAATGTGTCTGACATATCTGGTTGGTTAGCAGAAGGCCAGCAAATACAATCTAGAGGTAACATTTTGTAAGGAAGCCACACTTCAATAGCTGCACCAGCTGGTGACACATTTCTTCAGAAAATAACCTCATAGGAGAAACATGAAAAAGAAAATGAAACAATGTTGAGATCCAGGTTTGGCAATATAACACGTGACTAAATAGCACTTTAAATTGCTATTTTTGAATAGTTCCACCTTGCTGTGGCTAGGAGTGACAGAACTTATGGACAAAATAACTTACTGGGTGCAAAATTACATTATAAATTAAATATTACCATGGTGTTCTGTCTCAGAAAATACTCTTATGAATGAATCTCTTAAAGGAAGCATTAACTAGTTCTTACTTACCTTAATAGGTTGAGCGTGCTTCCCTGTATTATGCAAACTGATGAATGGAGGAAGGGGGTGGAAGTCAGTCTTTACCAATATTCTTTCCGTGATCATCCTGCATGGCTCTTTGCCCATGTTTTACAGAGTGGTGAAGAATTAGGAGAAGCTGCAGTTGTTCAGCTGAGTGGAACTAAATGGGTGGCTTCCCTCTGGACCCTCACTTCACTGTTTTAGGTAAGAGGGGTGATTTGCTTCTTTTGAAGCAACTTGCATTTTCTTAGAGCAGAAGTGTATGTGTTTTAACAGAAACTTCTGGTTAGCAAAGCAGAGGTTTGAACTTTTTTTTTCAATCTGGTGGCTCAAAAGGGGTGTTAATAGCATGTAACTGTCCCAGTACTTTTCATTGAAAAGTGTTGCTGTTTGCATCCATTCAAATAACTTTAAAAACATGCTTCATATACTAACATGATTTCATTTTGAGGATCGTGCTTACCTTATGTAGTATGTCAAAAGTGGGACTGTCACCAGAGGTGGATCACAGCAGTGATGATTTAGGACAAACTTGAACTGATGTACCAGTTGACTGCTTAATATGGAGTGTACTACTTTTTTTTCCATAGACTTGGAATAGTTTGGGTTGGAAGGGACCTTTAAATGTCATCTAGTCCAACCTCCCTGCAATAAGAAGGAACATTTTCAGCTAGGTCAGGTTGCTCAGAGCCTTGTCCAGCTTGACCTTGAACGTTTCCAGGGATGGGGCATCTCCCACCTCTCTGGGCAACCTGTTCCAGTGTTTTACCACCCTGATTGTAAAAATTTCCTTTCTTATATCTAGTCCTCATCTACCATCTTTTAGTTAAAAATCATTACCTTGTCCTGTCATAGCAGGCCCTTTTAAAATGTTTGTCCTCATCTTTCCTATAAACTCCCCGTAAGTACTGAATGGCTGCAGTCAGGCTTCTCCAGATCCTTCTCTTCTCCAGGATGAACAATGCCAGCTCTCTCAGCCTTTCCTCACAGGAGAGGTACTCCAGCCCTGTGATCATTTTTGTGGCCCTGCTCCGGACTTGCTCCAACAGATCCGTGTCTTTCCTGTGCTGAGAACTCCAGAACTCGATGCAGTGCTCCAGGTGGGGTCTCAGAAGAGTGAAGTAGAGGGGCAGACTTGCCTCCTTCAACCTACTGGTTCTGCTGCTTCTGATGCAACCCAGGATACATTCTGGTCCGCAAGCCATCAGTATCTCCACGTCCTTCTCTGCACAACTGTCAATTCCCTCATCCCTCAGCCTGTATTGACACCAGAGGTTGTCCTGACCCAGGTTCAGGACCTTGCACTTGGACTTGTTGAATGAGGTTCTCATTGGCCCACTTTTCAAGCTTGTTCAGTTTCCTCCTGGTGGCATTCTGTTCCTCAGGCCTGTCAGCCACATCACACAGCTTGGTGTCATCTGCAGGTTTACTGAGGGAGCACTAAAATCCCGCTGTCTGTCAGTGAAGATACTGAACAGTGCTGGTCCCAGTACGGACCCCTGAGGGATACCAGCTGCCATTGACATTCATCTGAACATTGAGCCATTGACCTTCTGCATGCAACCATCCAGTCAGTTCCTCATCCACCAAGAGTCCAACCATTAAATCCACATCTCTCCGATTTAGGGTGAAGGGTGTTGTGGGGTCCAAGTCAAAGGTCTTACACAAGTCCAACTAGACAACATCAGTAGCCCTTCCCTTGTCCACTGGTGCAGTCACTCTATCATAGAACAACACTAGGTCGGTCAGGCAAGACTTGCCCTTGGTGAAGCTGTGGTGGCTGTCTCAAATCGCTTCCCTGTCCTCCATATGCCTTCATGTTCAGTCCTTTCGTGACAAAATGTCAAAGCTGTGACCTAAATAATTAAAGATGAAATTTATGTGTAAACTATAGGATAGTTTGAAACACAAAGGGAATTTGATCTTCATGGGTTGTGCATCATCCAGTAGGATCGCAAGCAGAAAATCATGGAACGTGTATTTGAGGTTTGTAGTTGCTGCATAACTATCTGGCAACAATTAGTCCATATAGTTTGCTTTTCATTCTGGTGTCATGTGAAAACTGTGACAGAACTTCTGTCTTGACTGAGATAGAGTTCTAGAGGTGAAGCTAGTTCATTTCTACTTCACAGGGAAGACCACCATCTTTGTTTCCTTTGACAGACCCCTTTTAGGACTTGTTAATACTTTCTTGATAGTCATTACACCAAAGAAGTTGATGAAACGAGGAGATTAGGATGACAAACACTCCTCTCCCTTACCTTTAGGAGCTGTGCACAGAGGAGGCACAAGAGCGATCAATATTGTGTTGCCAAGCTTGCACAGTGCTGAGAGATGCCAGGCTTGTCCAGGCAGCCAGGCTCTGGCATTACTTGTGTGCTCCTGCTCTGGAATGCTCTGTGGGACCCAGGTTGGAGCAGCTGCCGTTCAGCAGACTTGGGGTGTTAGAGGGTGGTGGAATGGCTCTTAAAGGAGCTGAACTTCTGAAGTGGGACGTATGTCAAAATACTTCAAGAAAGGCTATCATAGTTGTAGATGAATTTTTCTTTTGCATTATGGTAGTCATGTGTTTGAGCTGACTACTGTAATGCTTAAAATATTTATATTTTACAGTGTGGTGTTTTTCATTTTCTTAAAAGGAATCAAAAACTTTTGCAAAGGTAGATAATACTGAAGAAGTTTACCGCTACCGTAGAATTTCTGTTTCTAGTACAGTGTTTCATCTTTCTTATTTGTATAGCCATATTCAGGTAATGATTGCTTTTCTTTTCATAGTGAAATCTCATGTCCAAAGTCTTGGTGATGAATATTATGGTTTACTATGTGTATACACCCTACTTTATTTTTAGAAAGTCCAAGGTATACCAGTGTACACTGGCTGAGTAGCTAAATCCAGGCATGTTTCAGCTGTTGTAGGAAAATTTGCTCGTTGTAGATAATAGAAATACATACTTAAGAGTCCATACAACCTGCAAATCCCAGGACAAGGGAATTCCTGAGAGAGTGTACCACTTCTGTGAAACACTGGTATTTTTTGGTTGTGAAGGTTGAGCCCTTTACAAAGTAAGGTTGTGATAAATACTCCATTTGTAGGATTTCTATAACTTGAATATCTTATTGAAAGAAAGATGTTTGTGAATACTTGTTTTTTATTTGGCTAACGTGATTTTGGTTAAATTTTATTTTGGTTAACATTAAAATGTCAGTTGTGGAAGAAAATTATTATTAATTGAATTTAAATATTTGAAATTGTATTAGAAAATCTATAATACTGGATAACATACCTACCATTTTCTTTAGGGTAATGCTCTCAGAATTTTTTTTCTATTCCTGTTGTATGACAGTTATTGAAAAAAAAAACCTAGGCAAACAACCCAAATACACAAGTGGAAAATATCATTTAAGGACTAATAGAGGTGATTTTATGATATCTTTTATCAAACCAGATATGAGAGTTGCAAAGCATTTTTTGTAATTTATAATTAATTTCTTAAATATTTTGCAATTCTGTTTAGTGCTGTGTGGTTAATTCAGTAGTTTACAAGTCTGTGTTATTATAATCCAGTGTGCCTTGAAGTTTCTTTTTCTTATTGAAAATGTATGACATAGTTGTAAACAAGCAGCTCTCTTGGCTCTGGTCATGTGACAGATCAAGATTTTTTTTAATGTTGAGTGGACACAATAGTGTTGGCCAAGAATTTAGTCACACTGGCCATTTACATTTTTTTTTAGGCAGATGTGGCCTAGTGCTAATTAAGAAGTATTCTAAAACTGAATGTGAAAGCATGTCTGACTTCATGAAATCATTTTCATTCCTTTTGGACAAGCATTAGAGATCCTTATTTCGTTTTGTTGTTGGCCGTGTAATCTTTGAGCAAACGTTTTTAGTGGACTGCTGAACTCTCTGTTCTGCCTTAGTGGTGGCTGGTGGGTTGAGACTGAAGAAGGAGAAGTGGAAGTCCAGGAATTTCAGTTTTGTGTTGCTGGAATTATTCGCTCTTCTGCTAACTGCATGTTATTATGGAAAATCCCCTGTCTACATCTCCTCCTTTGTGGTCTTGTTTACTCTATCAATGGTACTGTCCTACACTACTCCCTAGCTTCAGTTATGTTGGGAAACATTGTTTCCTCCTATTGCTGAGCAATATTCATAAGATCCCTGGTAGATGTATTTGTGATACTTCTTCATGCTGTACTTGGTGCTCTCCTCCTACTCTGTGCACGCTGAAAATTGGTGCTTTTGTACCTTAGAAGAGAATGAGAGAATTTTATACAGATGACATTGCTCTGTGTATGTACAGGAACAAATATCTACATTGAAGTTTAAGATGGAAGTCCTGCTATGCAAGGTGTGAAAATATTGGTCACATTTCTTAGAATACTTTTAACTGAATGTCTAATGGAGTTACCGTAAGTGAAGAATTATTCTTCAGTAGAATATAAAGGGTTCTGGATTTCTGTTGTTGATATGGAGTGGAAGTGCTACCTCCAAACAGGAAAATCATCAGTTACTCTTTCATGTTGTTCAAATAAATTTTTCTTTTTTTCTTCTGACTGGCAGTAAAGTTTTCTTGATACAGTTGTGTATCATTAATCCTAACTCTACAGAAAGCTACCGTAATTATTAGAATTTTTTGTCAAAATAGCAGCCTTGTTTCATGAAACAGTTAGAGTGCCCTACATAACTTTTTTTTAATACAAAAAATTGTGTATAAACTATTAGTGCTTAGAGCTTTACTGGCAAGACTCTGTTGGTCCAGGATCACCCCATTTCACTTTTCTGATAAAGGAATGGGCCCTTGGCACTAAATGAGGTTTGACATATTTAAAGATAAACCTGAATCAACGCTTAAAGTAACCAGATCGGGTTTTCCTTCATGAGAACTCTGATCTGTGTTGGAGATCAGCCTAAAATAAGCTCTGTTGGATTTTTTTGTTCTTAAAAGAGTTTTTAAACCAAGAAATTATGTATCAAATCTTCATGGTACTGAAAATGTATTACTCTGTGCCAAATGACTAACTTTTTGGAAAGTAATTGCTAGATTTCATAGAATCAGGGAGTGATTAGGGTTGGAAGGGACCTTAAAGATCACCTAGTTCCAACCCCCCTGCCATGGGCAGGGGCACCTTCCACTAAACCAGGTTACTGAGAGCCCCATTTAGCCTGGTCTTGAAGACCTCCAGGGATGGGAAGTCCTGTAGTATCACTACAGGGGAAAGAATAGGGAACACTGTTTGTATGAACTTTCTGCTTTTGTAGCTTCCTTAACGTAGTAAGTATTTTCTATTGTGTTTTTTTATAGGAAGTATGATTTAGTTTGGTAAGTTACATGGTTTAGTTTTAGGTATCCTGTGAGGAGCAAAGAGTTGGGTGCAATGATCCTTGTTAGGTTCCTTCCAAGTTGACATATTGTACAATTCTGTGTTTCCTTTCTTTGCAGAGTTGTGACTAATTGAGTAGCCATTCTTGAATGTATTGTCCTAAAGTCGTATTGAGCTTCAGATCAATATGGAGCATGGTGCAAAAACTGAACTGTAATGTTTTGCATTATAGGTACAAGAACTGTAGAAGTCCATTTTGGAATTTGAAAGAGCAAGATTGTTCAGCTCTTGAAAGATATGGTATGTTTATGTTTTCACTTATATTATTTGTATTCTAGTAATTATAAAAGCAAATAGTTACACTTTTGTTTCCTGATTTTAAAAAGAAAAACAAAGTTGAAAATAAATTCAGGAAGAAACACACATTCATTTGCCCCTTATTTTTTGATGATGTTAACTATTACTTAGTTGTAATTCTCTAGAAAACTGAGTTATTTGATTTTTCTTGGAGAAAATAAATACTCGTGATATAACACTGATGAATTCCCTTTTGATTTAACAAACTCAGCATCATGCTGCTGCCATTCATTTATTTCTCCATGGATTAGATAAGAATTGGTGTTTTTCTGAAAGCTGTGTGGGTTGATTTTATTTGCTTCTGAGCATATTTATAGTCAGGCTTGTACACCCTTTAGATATGACTCGAAAAGTAAGTTCAGAACTACTAAAAACTTATGCAATCATCAGTGTAAGTCAAATTTACGAATAGGAATGCTGTGAATTACAGAAATATAATCTTTTCTAGCAGTGTTAACGTAAACCCATGGTACATGTATCTCTTTTTGTCTAGGCTCCTAAATGTCCAACCAGTTTAAAAATATGTACGTGTATTGCAGCAGGGTTGGAACTTGAACTTCGAGTTATTTTGATTTCCATTTCCTGACTTTATTCTGGTGTAGTTCCGTGGAGATACCTGGTATTCCTGTGTACCTGGAGATGCACCACTTTGCAGTGTCTTTTAAGTCCTATAGTTCTGCAACTTGGTATATAAAGAATTTTTTAAACTGTTTGCATCACTGCATTCAAAAAACCAATTATTGTTTAAGTTAATTTTTCTACCATATTAAATAGGTCTATTAATGCATGTATAAGATTGTACGTACTGACTTCAACAACAGCTTCTAAGCTATGTATGTACTTCCTCTTTTAACCTCTTAAAATGTGGGGAAGAGCTCAGTAACTGCTGACAGGAGTTTTCTGTGCCATGGGTTTATGTCTGGATTTTTCTTTTGAAGGTAATTTACATAGAAATGTACTTAAAGTTTTGAAGTCTCAAGTTTGCAGAAAAGTTGTTGGATGTTTTTAAGTTGTTTTGTAGGAAGCTATAGGTAGGTGATAATAATATGATTAATTCTAAGCTGGAACTTTAGCTGTAGTGTATACTAATTAAAAATTGTAAATCTGTCAAAAAGCTACAATGTTACATTATCACAATCCAGATGTTCCTGAGAGAATTGTGTAGATTGGTCCTTTACTCTAGCAGGCATCTGGCAGGTAGTGTATATTCATTTTTGCACCCACAGCACCACTGGGACCACCCACCTGCTTCTTGCTCTCCAGTTCAATATCAGTTGTGTGTGTGATTGCTCTTCAAACCTAAGCCATTGTTTATTTATTGCCATTATTCCTGCTGGCTGCTTTTTTTCTGGATGTTTAACTGCTTGCCACTGTATGTACGCGTAGAGTCTTTGTAATGATATGTGCTTCATAAAGTGATGAAGAATTCCCCTCTAGTCCCCCACAAATGGTGAGTAGTGAATACTACTGGAACATCAGAAAAGCTGAATGTCATGCTATAAAATTGCATGGTTGCTTGGTCTTAATATAAACTGTATTTAAACAGACATGCTGGTGACACTGAAGACTTGGTGAACAGAAAGGTGCTTTACATGGAAGGCAGCATGAAAACTGGGTGGCAAAAGAAATCAAAATAACAGACCATAAGCAAAAGGACAGACAGAATGAAAGTTTAAATATTAAAGCTGAAGCAAAGCTGTAAAACTTACCTGAAAGTAACTGAACTTGATAATTAGCCAGTAAAAGAAGAGGTACTAAAAGAAATTTAAATAGATGATTGGATTTCACCTACTGATGTAGGAGGGGCTTTCTATTCATAACTGTGTATCATTTTGGAGAGAGCCTGGAGTAACAGGTATAACTGAAATAGAAACAAATGGTTCTGCTGCAAAAAAATTAGAAGTGTGTGTAGTGGAAGAAAAATCAGCTGTAGTCTAAGTGAAAAATGGAGAAGCTAAAGATAATTTTGAGTCTCTCCTTCTTTTACAAAAGTGAATAAAATACATCTATGATCTTACTGAAATAGCAAGCCAAAACTAAATGTTGAAGGCAAAATCTAGGGTCCAGAGTTGCAGGGGCAGTTGTAGAAAATGGAAATAACACACAGGCCTTTAACTTTGACTTGAGGGGAGGGAACGAGGGCAAACATTAGATATTTTTCTGTTATTCCGTGCTTTGTGGATATCATGGTTTAACCCCAGCTGGCAACTGAACACCACACAGTCACTCTCTTACTCCCCCCAGCAGTGGGATGTGGAAGAGAATGGGAAGAGTAAAAGTGAGAAAACTCATGGGTTGAGATAAAGACAGTCTATTAGATAAAGCAAAAGCTGCACACACAAGCAAAGCAAAACAGAGAGATTGTTCACCACTTCCCATGGTCAGGCAGGTGTTCTGCCATCTCCAAGAAAGCAGGGAACATGTGACAGTTACATGTGTTCTGTCACATGAAACAATGACTTGGGAAGACAAATGCTATGACTCCAAACATTATCCGTGTTCCTCCTTTTTCCCTCAGCTTTATATGCTGAGCATGACACCATATGATAGGGAAATGTCTCTTTGGTCAGCTGGGGTCAGCTGTGTCCCCTTCCAACTCCTTGTGCCTGCTCGTGGGTGGGGTGAAGAGCAGGAAAGGCCTTGATTCTGTGCAAGCACTGCTCAACAGTAACAAAAACGTCCCTGTGTTACCTATACTGTTCCCTGCACAAATCCAAAACACAGCTCCACACTAGCTACTGTGAAGAAAATGGACTCTATCCCAGCCAAAACCAGCACAGTAGAGTATTGACATAAAAGCAAAGTAATTATGCAGATATTATAGGATGGAGATTTGTATAAATCGATGCTCGATCTCTTTGTATTGAGATGCACAAAATTCTACCTTTATTAAACTCATAACTTGTATATTTACTGAAGTGTAAATTCCAAAATGGCACCAACTTTAATTTGAAGATAGTAGCAAATTCAGATTCCCACCCCAAATAATTTCTTCAAGTATTACTTGTCCTCATTATCCTGCATTCTTCAGTTTCTAGTCATGGGGTGTTAGCGTGCTTTCTTTTAGTTGGAAGATATTTTTGTTCTTTCTGTGCTATGAGAAGACTTAGTTTCTTCCAGTGTCCATAATGATTAGCTT
The DNA here is from genome assembly GCF_001604755.1 of Lepidothrix coronata. NCBI lineage: Eukaryota > Metazoa > Chordata > Aves > Passeriformes > Pipridae > Lepidothrix > Lepidothrix coronata. The sequence goes on along the minus strand of NW_016690248.1, from coordinate 2,424,630 downwards.
GATTAACTTTGAATTCTTTTCATTGTCTAATCACAATGCATTTTCCTCTATCTTCACGTTGTCTTTGTAGCTCTTTTCTACTACACTTTTGAAGAATATTGAATAATTGGAGAACTGGGTTTAAGTTTTGAAGGTGTCTGAAATACTTTGTGCAGATGAACAGACACTTTTCCATGAATCCTTCATGAGTCATATCTGTCATTCTTGTGATACTCGGAGCGTGTGTACGTTTGCTCATAGGTTGTGACTGCCTTAGTCGCTTCAGGTTGGCATTTTCCAGGATAGAACCCAATTCTTTTGGTCTTCTAACGAATGTGATTTTGCATTTGTTGTTATTAGTTGAATTGTTTCATTTACTGGGCAGTGGAAAAAAACCCAACATATAGGTGCCTTATTACTGTTTGGTTGGGGTTTTTTGTGGCTCCATTAGGATTTGTATGATCAGATTGTATTAGTGCAGGTTTATTTTACCGTAGGATCATTAATAATTTGACCTTCTAATTAGATGCATGAAGACAACTTCTGGAATCTTATGACTTTTTATGTTTTGTGTGTTGGAAGCAGCATGCAGGCAGCCAAAGTAAATGATATTTCCAACCTTATCAAGAAATTAAGGCTTAAATGTGCCTATTACATTATTTATTTGGTTTTTCTCTGCAGATGACAATTAAGATTGAACGTAGGGATTTGGTAAATATTCTTCAAGACACTTGAATCAATCTCAAGTTATAAAAGGCCAACTTTCCTATCAGTTGTCAGTTCCTTACTGTACAGAGATGACTGTTTCATTGTGGTGTTCAAAGTCATTCTGGGAACATATAAAATTCATTCTCGGAGGATTCAGAGAGATTCTTCAGAAAACATACAAAAGCTATCTTTAGTGGTATCTTCTTGAGATGATTAATTAAGCAACTCAGATTCTGGTGCTGGATGGTAAGGTAGATCATGGCACTTCTTTGTACAGATGTGAATCACCCTCATATTCAACATAGATCAAAAAGAGAATAATAAAAAATAATTGGATCAAAGATTACTTGGATAGCTACTTCTGTAAAGGAAACCTAAATTCTTACACATGCCACCTCCCAAGGCACCCATCTTTTAATAAGGTCAGTAAGAAGTTATAGTATACAAAAGTGTTCCTTCTCTAAGGGATCTTCGTAGACGTCAGATACTGTGTGTCAGCTGCCAGATTGCTGTGCTCTCACAGAAAATAAACATCAAATAACCCAGGGAAAGTAGTAGGTTTAGGAAATCCATATAAGTAACAACTTTTAATTTAGTGATTTGTACCTGGAAGTTATTTGTCTTTATTTTTCATTGCTGACAAATAAGTACTTAAACTCTTCATGCTGTGGCGTTAGGTTCTGTATGTTGCAGCTGGGGACCTCTTCTTGGCTCATGTGATGGCAGACTTTTCAACAGTAAATGAAATGTGCAAAGAGAAGATCTCATCAAGCTATGCAACTAAGTTGCTTTTAGCCCCTTCTGATGCATCTGAACTTGCTTTCTGACATCTTGTTCTTTCACTCATTTATTATTTATTTCCTCCCTCTTCTTGAGCTGACAGGAACATTCTTTTCAGAAAATATTCACCTATGCTACCTTGGAGAAATAGGTGGTGTTCCAAATCACTGTATAAACATTATTTATCCTGTTCTGTCTTGATGAGGGCTAGCCCAAAACACACAAGGTTCTTCAGACATGTGGTTTGAAGACGTGGAACTTGTGTATTGTCTTCCTAATTGCAGTAGGGGTTGTTGTAGTCCTAGTTGAATCTAGCCCTCGTAAGTATTCACTAGGCAGATATGGCCTGCCCAGTCCCAAAGAGCCTAGCGGCCGTCTTGGGTTTCTTGGACATACTCCACAGGCACAGACTTCGTTTCATACCTTCAGCTGCTCTGTGTGTCTGTGAAAGCCTAAACCGTAAGCCATGATGATCAGAACAGCAAAGACCAGTGAAATTCATTTGAGTACAAAGAATAAATATCTGCTCTGGGGCTGCTGTTCCTACCTTCTAAAAGTTAAGTTAGAAACGGGGGTTTTTTTGTAAGGGAATTCCTGTGACAAAAAAAGCAGTTGGTTTAGGTCAGTTTCCTATTCTTCATAATACCCTTATCCAAGATGTTAGTGTATTCCTCAGTGTGGTTTCCCTTTCCTGATCAAGTAGTGTCCTTTTACTCTTACCAGTTGATTTTTTTCTGCCTTGTTTGTGTCAGATAGTCAAAATGTCCTTTGTTCAAACTAGATTCAAAATAAGTGATCTTTGATGGTAAGTCTCCTTCACCACCCACCCCATGTTTCAACATGCTGGTTTCTTTGCCAGCAGACACTACTCTCCTGATGCATGAATGAAGAAGGTTTAGAAAAATTAGTTCTTTCATCTGTTCTAGGGAATCCTTGCCAATCATGTTCTGTCCCACAGGAGTGACAGCAAGAATAGGTGGGGAAGGTAGGATGAGGAGGAGATAGATGGGAAAAATTATTAATTTAGATTTTTTGCATCTAGATGGTTGAAAAGTAAGTAGCTTGAGATTTTTAGATCTCAGTACAGTAAGTCTAGTTTTAAGATATCATGCAACAAATCAGAAATGCTGAAACTACCGTATTCAAAGCTCTGACGCATGATAAATTCAATTTGTAGATACAAATTTCACAACAAAACTTAGATGAGTTAACTTTGGCTCAGTGAGATTTGTGACAGTTCAGATACTGCCTCTCTTCATGGAACTGATGTAGATCCTATGTTCAGTGGCGTGGTAAATCTGATTAACAGAATTGGATCTGTGTCAGGCCTTGGCACTAACTTTTCTTGGCTACGCTTGTAGAGCTGCCATCTTAATGTATGTTTTTAACGTTCCAAAATCTGGTGGTGTTTGAATCCAGCACTTTATATGCTCCTTCACTGTTGTCAGTCGTGTTCATGACTTCTCCCATATGAAACAGTCTCAGGGAAGACCTTGTTTTACTAAGGTTGCTGTCAGCCTGCTGTTCTAACAGGCTTCCATTTGAATGGAAGACTGCTGTAAGGAACCTTTGCGCGTAGTCTGGGTGATATAGGACCAAGTCTAGGTAGGGAGCAATTGGTCAAACCCTCTCCAGAAGGGAGCTGATACTTCCAGCAGTCAGACAGAATGCAGGTTTTCCAACCAACAAGGCTTTAGAGATTATACATCTGTCCTCTGACCAGCACACTGAAAGTTACTTGGGCAAAGTGCTAGAATCAGTGTTAGAATAGGCATCTGTTTCTTTAGAGCTAAGATTTGCCTGAAAGTGGACATTTTCAGGTCTTAAACAATCAGAATGCCTAAGCAGTGTTTTACACCTTATTAGTTTTGCATCACCATCTTAATTTTTGCTTTTCTGTTCAGCAAACATTAATTTGAAAATTTGTCCTTTAATGTTGACAAATGAGGAACCTTTTCAACTGACTTTTAATCGTTGTACTGCATTCCTGGCATTGACTCAGTTAAACTTTGACAATTTACACCTGTAAAACATAGGTACTAAAGAACCTCTGTTTTGTTTTGGAGATTTTTGCTAGCCAGCTTGGTTTTCACTTTCCTTATGTCGACTGCACTTGTGTTAAGGTGACAACACTCAAATATTACTGATGTTAAAATCATTAAATGGTACTTTTTCTATCTCAAGGAGTGTTCATGGTAAAACCAATAAGCATCATTCTGAAACCAACACAAATTTCATTCTGTTCGGAGTTTGTATCAGAATAGCAAACTGTAGAATGACAAAACTTGTCAGCTTTCCTGACAAACTTTAGAAAATCATAACCCTTGCTTACTGGTCGGTGATTTCATATCTCTGACAAGTTGACAGATACAAAGTAGCATTGAGAATCAAATCTAAGATCTCGCTGAAAGACTTGTAATAGGTTGGACTGAAGCACAAAAGAAGGTGCAGTAAAGAAACAAATGTTTTTTACTGAGACATTTAAAGCTACCTGATGTGCTCTCTTAGTATTTGCACCAGATTGCTTTGACTGTGGGTGTTGCAAAAAGCTGCTGGTGTGCCCTCAATAGCTTTGTGCACCTTGGTGTTCTGTATGAGGCGCTTGCTGCATGGCAACTGGCAAATGTGGGGCTTCATCTGGGTTACCACAGGAATGAACTTCTCAGGGTACAGAGGTCTGTCTTCATAGCTACTGCTGTTTAGAGGAAGTAAGATAACTTTTTATTTACTAAATACACTAATAACTCCAATTTTTATCAAAACTTTATATTAGCAGAAAGTGAATAATGCTGTTTGTCATCTGACTCTCCATCAAAGGCCTTTTTGCTTTACAGGCTTTGTCCAGTGCACTTAGGAGCTTGGGTGGGAGAGAGAATGGGATGAATTGAGTGTTGAGTATTGTGTTTGGAAATATTTTATCAGTTAACTTTAGTTTAGAGTAGATAATAGCAGTAGGTAAGAGACTAACTGGTTCCTTTTCAGCCATGGAAGTAATCAGCTGGGGTGGTCCCAGGGCGCTCTGGGCACGAGTATTGCTGAGTGATCATTGGCTGCCACCTGCGTGACAAAGTAAAGGACCAACCCTTCAATTTATACCAGTGGAGCCAGATCACGGGAAACAATTGACAGGTAAAATACATTTTTGAAAATTTAAGGGAGAGGAGAGAGGACACATGATTTAAATGGACCAAAGAATCTAAAGATTTGTCACAGATAGCAAAGGTTGCTCTTCTGAAAGTTTTACATAGCTGTAGCTTACTTTGTTTTGGGGAGAGGCACACAACAAAGTGCAGGTTACTTTTTGCTCCCCTGGGAACAGAGCCTTGCTAAGAAACAATGTTCATTGAGTTGTATCAGGGAAACACATAATGAAATTTTATTCTAGTTAGAAATTATAGTTCATATTTACACACATGCTTCCAGATCTTTGAATGCTTGTTGTATTAATGTTGGGTGCTTTCCACTGGTCCCAAAGATGGGTTTGGATTTTGGTTTTTTAGAAAGACTAAAAGTAAGTTAGTGAATTTTCAAGTCACTAGTTGATAGCACTGTACTAAGTTACTCTAGAAGTCGTAGAATGCTTTGCAAAAAATGATTGTAAGTCAGTCTTAATCTTGGTGATAAAACAATGCTTAGTATCAATATTTTTCTTCTGTTCTATGTTGGTTTTTTTATTTAGAGGACTGGCTGAAAATAATTTTTAAGGGCTTTTTAACTACATTATTTTTTACTTATTTAGAGTTGTTAAGCTTATGCTTAGCCCAGCGTGATTCAGGACTGGTGTGACAACTCGGTTTTGATCAGTGACTCAAAATTGTGATCACCCTGATGTCACCGAATGGCCACAGCTTGTAAAAGGTAAGTATAAAGCATAGCAGGTTGTTTCTCAGGACTTTCTTACTTATCATGTTTATTTTAAAGTATTTAATTTGTATGGCTTAAAGTTAATTTTATAAATAGTAGTAAGTTATATTGTTTGTTTAAGATAAGTCAGCTGGCAAAGTTGACTTACACTCTTGCTAACAGTGATTTCAAAGCTCACATCGTTTGCCTTTGGAGCTTTAGTGCTCCATAAAAACCTTCTTAGGAACAATACTATCACTTAAAACTCTGGTAGTTTTTACTGTCGTACTGAATTTCTGTATAAATTGTTTAGCATACTTATCTAAGCAGTTTGTTCATTTTTCTTTTTTTAAAGTATTTGTCCAGGAGGCTTGATGATGTTAAAAATGCGTATGCATGCATACCATTACTTTCCTCTCCTGAAGAGGTACACTGAAGGTAAAAGGATTGGCTTGCAGAATGGGGAAGTTGCTCCCTATGTTGTTGTAAATGAGCCACCATTTTAATTTGCTAGCTCATACTGCAGTATTCAGATTAGTTGATGTCTTGTGATCAGTATCTACAATCTAATTCAAAGCTGAAATTTTTAAGAGCATTTGCTCTGAGATTTTCTCTGAGCAGAACTCTTGTTTCAGATTTTAAACATAATGAAAGGACATCTTGCTGTACTATATAGTTGTTTTTCAGTACTATTGCCTGCTCAGAGAAAATAACAAGGTATCTTGTTTGTAAACAATTGGGTATTGCAGAATAAATAGCTTCTTAGCAAACAGGTACAACTTTTGTAATTAGATTGATCTTCCACTTCATTTAATGACTACTGAAAGCTCATTTTATTTGGTGCTTACATTGCCATTTGAAACCTTTTAAAATCGAGATAATATTTGCATTAATAGTTCTGCAAATCATAATTATGGTAGGTCTGCTCACGTTTTAGAAAACAATAAGCCGAAGGAATTTGATCCCTGTTTTCTGTAGAACCACTTATCTTAGAGGACCAAACCTTTTTCGACTCAACTACATTGAAGTTTTTCTGAACTTTGCTGAAATGTTTACATGTTTTTATTGTTTCGGGGGTTTTGTTGAGCTTTTAATTGTTTCTCTTATAGAATAAACTTTTTTTTTTTCACAGTAACATGTACTGAACAGTACTGTCTCTTTACAGCCCAGATAAAATACTCACAAATTATGAGGATAGGAAAGGATTTTGGATATACTGATAGCTGTGTTTACATATCTGTACTGCAAATCACCAGGCTACCTTTTTTACCTGCAAAGTTTGGATACCAAACTGCTCTTTTTCTCTAATTCTTCATACTGCTGTTTATTTTAAAGGCTCAAAGTGATTAGTACTCTTGATGTTTTTCTTTTAATGCCACTACTTCACTCATATTTTCATAGCAACTGGAAGCACTACTCTTTCCCAAAGCTTCAATGTGTTGTATTTCCCAGTACTGAAATAAAGATAGCAACACCTCAAACGTCCAGACTTTTTGCTATCATTTTCTGAAGTCCTGGAAGTAAATAGGAGCTAGCCAGTATGGATATAAACGTGCTTCTCAGATTGTATGGCTTAAATGCTTTGGTGAATAATTGGAAAAGAAAAATTGAGATTGTTTTTGTTAAGTATTTAGTGGCTTGTTTTGGTCACTGGAGTTGAAGGGAAATTAATTTTTTATTTGTTTTGCTGCTGAGCATTATTTTTGTCAGCAACTATCTTGTCCTGAACTTAAGGAGTAAGGGAAACATAATTGGAGGGAATAAATAGAGGCCAAATTTTGAGATTGGGTGGTTTTTATGTTATTTTCCAGTTAGAGAACATTTACATTTTAAGCATGAGTATAAAGGTAGCTGAATAGGAAGTTCAGAATTTTGTCCTTATGTCAGGTAAATTTTAAAAGTTAATGAAATAGAAACAAATAATGTACTGTGTTCTGCATCATCTGTCACTGCATAGTATCCAACTAGCCTAGGAATTATAAGTTGTCTGCCAGAAATGCTTTCTAGGCACTGGGTCTGTTTGGTAAAATGCAGAAAGTTGTTAAGGTACAGAATTTTAATAAAGGAACTAAAATTTTAGTAGAGAATTTGGAGAACAATCCAAGCTTTAGAGACCATCCAGTAATATAGCACAGTTAAACATGAGAAAAAAAAATTTATCAGGCTACAGATGGAGATTTCCAATAGCATTTAGAATATTATAGATAGTCATGTAGTAAATATTAGAAATTCCATTTCTATAAACAAAGTTTTTTTTCCTGAAAAAGCTATGGGAAAGCCTGCTTAGCTGTCCTAACTGAAGTCCTCCAGCAGACTCTGGTGAAACCTACAAAGTGAGTTCTATTTTAACTCACTTCTGTTTTGAGAGCTGTCATGAAAGGGACTTTTGTTCATGTAAGCTGCAGAGTTTTACTGTAGTGGCTGTGCTCTGTTTCCACTCCTCAGAATATTTCCAGGGTGGCAGTTCTGGTCAAGTGTACCAAAATCCATATCCAAGTAAAGATTTGATAAGGTCCTTTAGGGTGTGATTTCAAGGCATTGTAAGGCAATGAAAATCAAAACCACTGCATTTATACTGCCTTGTCTTCTGGCTTGTCTAGTTACAAACTCACTGACTAAAGGGAAGTCCCAAAGGGAAGAAAAAAATATTGCCTAAAAAAAGTTAACTTTTTAAATCAGTGCTTCCTTAAGGAAGAAAATGGGAGTAAGGAGGAGCTAAATAGATATAATGTAGCCTGCTTAAGTTAGTATGAAGCTATACCCCTTAAATTATTCTGTAAATTAAGTCAAAGGGGTTGCCAAGATAAACACAGGTACTGCTTGTGTATTCAAAAATGCCAGACAATAACACCTAATTCTGAATATTACTGTCTGATCTCTTGGCTGGAATGAAGAAACAAAAAGCTATCTGAGATTACGTCTACAAATTCAGGTGGAGAGAGATGTGAAATTTGTTATGAGATTCTGTTGGAACCTGCTTCTGAACTGCTACTTTTTAGAGTCCAGCTGTGTAGAGAATCTGTTTGTTGCAGTTGATCACTGATAAACTTTGAGTATACATTTTGGTTACAGAAGTGATTATGAAGAACTAGCCCAGAACTGGTGCCCTATGCAGCCTGAATACAGAAGTACTGCCAGCAGATCTCTGCTCTAATGGCTGCTGTTGCATAAGCAGTGGGGGAAAAGCGCTGTCCTCCTTAAAGAAATCTGGCTTAATTATACTGTCAGGTTTTATGTTACAAGCTGTATTCTAGAGTTTGGTAAAATAAATTAAATCTGTAAGTGTCAAAAAGTTGATGCTGTTAGTGGCTATAGTACACTACCATTACTTTCCACCTTTCATAACTTTTCATATTGTAATGACTTAAAAGAACAAAAGGTTAAGGTTTTCTATCTGGTTTTGCAGATCACCAGGAGAACCTCACTCTGAGAACATTGAAACTAGCCGAATGTAAGTAAATGAGTGGATGAGTTTGGTGTATCTTGTTTAAAAATCTTTTGAACTTATGTAACAGCTGCTCTTGCATCTGCTTCATAAAAAGAAGACAAAAGCTGAGTAGAACTGTAGAATTACCTTAGAAAGTTTCAAGTTAATATTTTGCTATGGAAAAATAATTTCAAGCCTCTGTATAAACTGATGATTTTTTTTGGAGGGTGAATGAGTTGAAGGGAAAGTTTAGAGGTTTAACTTAACGTGAACCAGTAGATGGTAGCATAATACAGTGTCAGAAATCTGAGGGCCTGCATTCAGACTTGACAGTAAGGGTGTAATTTCTACCTGCTGTTCACTAACATCTTGCATGGGTTTGAAGACACTTCAGTACTAAGGCACAACACCTGCTGATATCTGTTGTGGCATGGATTGTTGAACTAAGGAAAAAAAAAGTCTGACTTAATTTGGTGAATTCATATACTAGTTAATTCTAGAAACAACAAATTGGCTCTCTTTCACTAAACAGTGAATCTTGCATAGCATCTTGCTGACAGTTCTGAGTCTTGTTTTTCTCTGCCTTTAGCATAGAAGCCAAGATCAACTAGAAGCAGATTGTGATGGGCTGAAATGTTCATTTGTATTTAAAATTCAAAAGGGTTGCAGGAATGAGAGGACCATTTTTTTTAAAAAAAAGGTTATTTGACACTTTATTCTTCTGTGAGTTAGCGAACAAAGATTCTTTCCTAGCTATTCAAACAGTCCTGTCATAGAACTCAAATAGGGAAACCACAAACTCTGCTTTTCTGGCTTACAACAAAGTTCCAAAATAATAGAGGGAGTGTAAGCGCAATGGTTAGTGTACTGTCTAAAGCTTCAAAGGATCTGGGTTCGTTTTTCTTCTGTCACAAACTTCCTCTCTGACCTTAAACTGTCTCCTCCACGCCTGCCCCCCAAGTGGTCTAGTATTTTACGCACCGTGGGCTGGATGCCAGTTTCTGGATGTTTTGTAGGCTAGGGACATAGTGTGAATTGCTCAAGGACTTCTCTACTGTAGCTGCCCGACTTGGGGAGGAGCAAAACTGAGGTTGAGCCCACACACACATTGGACTGCATACCTAATTTTAAAAGTGATGAGAAGGAAGCAAGAATGCCTTTCTGATGTGTGTTTAGCAATTCACTGCAGTGATGCCTTTTCTTGCACTAGGAGTAGCATTTCTCCTGGGATGACAAATTTCTTTTCCCTCTCTTATGCCATCTGTTGCAGAAGTGCTGTCTGGCTGCTTCCTTAGGAGTACAGGTTAATAGCGATCCAGACCTGAGAGATGACTGGCTGTCACTATGTGGACACATGTTAGAGGTTGCAGGGCTAAAGCCCTGCCATAGTCTCTTATTTCTGCTCCAGTAGTGGCCTGTGCTGCATTGTCTTTTATTGTTCCTGCAGCAAGTTGAGTTGTGTTCTTTTGTTTCCCTGGCCTAGCCAAATGGGGGAAATCAGGCTGCAGGCTGGCTGTAGTCCACTCTGGATATTGTCAGTTGGACTACTGTTTTTTACACATTGGAAGGAAAGATGTATCAGGAGCAGTCATCTGGAGTGGTGTGAAACAAAGACTCTGTAAGGACTTATGATAAATCAGAAGGAAAAGGCAGTAAAAGTCTTTTTTTCCTTCTAGAATTTTGACAATTCTTTTGTGTATGTTGTTTATCCTCCTTAAAACTGAACCTGAAAAAATAATCTACAGTAGTAAGCTTTTCTGCTTGATAGCTGAGTACTTTATTTTGTGCAGAACAATAATCAGAGTTGTCCTGACTTTATAGATTTCAGGTATTTATCTGTAATGGATGTAAGCCAGTGAAGCCACAGGAATTCACATATTTGAGTAGTACCTATATAGTATACTTGTGAAACTAAATTGTTTAAAAGTGTATCGCAATTTGATGTGTACAGCACCTATTACTGAGAATTTTTGCAATCCTGCTGCATAGTTGTTCTTGCCACATAAGGTGGAATGGCAGGCTGAATGTGTAGCTAAAATATGTTATTTACATGCCTATAAGTCATTAGTAAATGCAGGGACTTAGGCAAGTGTTTTGTTATTTCCACAATGAATGGTTAAGTTGTTTTTGCTCTGGTTGGCTGATATAATTGCTTTATTTATTTCTGTGGTTTGCATTGCAAAGCTTTATACCAAGAGCATAATCACATATGTTTCACATGTGTGAATGAATATTAATTAAAAAAGAAATACTCTTGGATTCTTACACAGCAAAATCTTCCATGGGTAAGTCTTGCTCTTATCCAAGGCTTTTCAAATTCTGGCTCTACATGTAGTGAACATTGTGGTGCTAGCTCAGAGTTAGGAGTCTTTTTACCTTAACATTCATTCAAGTCTTTGAATTTTTAAGGTCAGTATCTTCTATCTACTCCTGTCACACTTCTCCATTGATTTTCAGCTTTGATTAGTATAATTTTCTTAAAACCTCTTTAGCACTAAATTACATAATTTAATTGTTTACCAGTAACAACTTCTTGTTCATGTGTTTTCACTCTCCATTGTATGTAGTCACATATCAAGACAAAGTTTTGGGTGTGTTGCTATGGCTTTTTGTGCATTCATCTTTCCTCTCTCTGCTTTTGAGGATGGGATGCCTTGCAATTTTGAAACTCCTCTCTGCTTTTCTAATAGGGCTGTAGCAAGGTAATTTTTCTGAGAGACAAGTTTACGAGATAGATGCTGACTGTTTTCTTCATTCCCTCTCTCTATCAGTCTTCCTGCATTGCTCCATATAGCCAGGAGAGATCTGTTCTCAGGTTCACCCTTCCTGAGGAAGTGCCATGCCTGACTTTGTCAGCACATAATGTGTTCCTGGAGGCACAGTGGATCTAGAATATATGGTGGGGAAGGGAGGTCCCTTGGGTGAAGCCAGTATGGTCCAAGGGGGTTCACGGTCTGCACCCCAACTATTGGGGTCCACTACACTGGAAAGAACGAGGTTTGGCAAATGTGAGTTCCACGCGCGTGCACATTTGCTGTGGTGTCAGCGGCTGAGGTGGGGAAAAGGTGTTACAAAACTGCTGGAACAGCAGGCTTGGTTCCAACTCTGGGTGCAGTGTTTGGCAGTTTGGTGTGCAGGGCACTTCAAAAGGGTCTCTTTGGGCAGTGCTATTACTGGAAGCTTGTCTTCTCTAGCGCTGCTGCTCTTACTCTAACTAAACAGAAGCAGGAAACCAACATGCAAGGTTTGAAACTGAAACTCTCAGAAAGCAGTATTTAACTTCACAGATATCCATCCACAATCCACACTTTTTTTAACAGTTTTTGATCCACTGGTCATCTAGTTTCCAAAGGGTAGTAGAACTGTTGCAGATGCGTAAGTCTGTTTCTGCCTCTGTTTGTTAATGCATATACTGAAAGTTATTTTGCTATAAGTACTAAAAAAACCTTTCCCTGTTTTATTTTTCCTATCCAAATGGCAAACATAGATTTTCTTCTAGTTTTCATGGATATTAATAGTTTTGTTGGTTTTTGTTTGTTTTTTTTTCTGTTAAGAAAATAGCTTATGAACATTTTGACACTTCCAAATTCCTAATTGCCATTGTAAAACAGGCTGTTGTAAATTTCCACTTACTAAAATCAGCTATTTTGGAGCAATTATAGAATCATCAAGGCTGGAAAAGAACTTCAAGATCATCAAATCTTGACAAATCACTGCCTTATCAACTAGACCGTAGCACCAAGTGCCATGTCCAGTTATTCTTGAACACTTCCAGGGATGGTGACTCCACCACCTCTGTGAGCAGCCTGTTCCAAAGCTTGACAACTCTTTCAGCAATTTTTCTTGATGTCCAACCTGAACCTCCCCTGGTGCAGCTTGTCCTCTTGTCCTGGGAGAAGAGGCCAACCCCCACCTGGCTACAGCCTGCTTTCAGGTGGTTGTAGAGAGTGATAAGGTCACGCCTGAGCCTCCTTTTCAGAGCTCCTCTGGGCTAAACAACCTCAGATCCCTCAGCCACTCCTTGCATGACTTACTCTCTAGACCCTTTACCAGTTCTGTTGCCCTTCTCTGGACATTCTCCAGCACCTCAATGTCTTTCTTGTAGTGAGGGGCCCAGAACTGGACAGAGCACTTGAGGTGCAGCCTCACTAGTGCGGAGTACAGGGGGGTGATCACTGCCTGGTCCTGCTGGCCACACTGTTGATACATACTGTGGTACAGGCCAGGATGCCATTGGCCTTCTTGGCCACCTGGGCACACTGCTGTTTCATGTTCAGCTGCCGTTGACCAGCACCCCCAGGTTCCTTTTCCACTGGGCCACTTTCCAGCCACCCTGCCCACAGCCTGAAGCACTGCGTGAGGTCATTGTGACTGAAGTGCAGGACCTGACACTTCACCTTATTGAACCTCATACCATAGGCCTTGGCCTTGGCCTAGGCCTAGTTGATCCAGATTTCTCCACAGACCCTTCCTGCCCTTCAGTAGATCAACACTCCCACCCAATGTGAGACTTCTGTGTAAAACTAATATAAAAGTTGTTGTGTCCCAAGCAGAAACCATTCAGAAGTATGTAATTTCGTGCTGGTATTTCCAGACAAGTATGAAACATTCATGTGTATTTCTGAAATTCAGGTAAACTTGAAAGCAAAATCTGATGCAATTATGCAGATATTTTAAACTTCCTTTACATAGTATTGCTCTGTATTTAGTTTAAAATATTTGAGAAATGCAAATTAGATTCTGTTTCATAGGAACTTTTGAGGAAGTACACTCAATATCTTATTTCCTATAGATTTTAGACATTCAAAATTACTACCCAAATTCAGCCCAGTTCACCTTTGCCAAAGAATCTACAAACACAGAGGATCAGTGGTGTATGTTTCTAGTAATACTCCACAGTTTTGGCAGCATTTAAATTACAAATGTGAAGTACTTTTTATCTGGCTTTTTACTAGTTAAAAATAAACAAATGAAAAACCTAAAGGCATTCTTTTTTCTTTAAGTACTGCCAAAGTAAGTCAGTGAATACTAATTTCATGCTAAATGGAGTAATGTGCTTACAAAATTATTGGACATTGGGGAAGGAAGTTGATGTCTATTTTAGGTGCCTCTTCTCCTCACTGAAGCAGTTTGTATTGCTTGAGGAGGTTATACCAGGCCCACTGTGTGGGGAGTTACCCTTAAGGCATAAGGAGATACCTGTGATATATCTGTGAAATGTTCACAACTGCATCTGCACCAGTGCAGTTTCATACTTGGATGTGCAAGAACAATATGAGTATTCCGAAACGTATATGCAGGTCAGTCACTGCAGCTTTAGCTACAATAGTAACTGTGTGCTAATGTACAGTGAACTAGTCCTTGAGTTTATAAGGGAAGAGTTAGATCCCCTTATGGGAACTTAAAGGGAGCTGTGGTCTTCACGGGTGTAGCATGAGCTAAGAATAGAGAGTGGTTTTATGTTACCTCACTTGATCAACCAGTTTTAATCCCTCAGGTCAAGAATTTAAGTTTTCTGCATGCTAAATGAGGAAGGGAATATAGGAAGTGATCAGGTTTTCACTTCTGGAGAACACAGAAGGTATGATATGGGGGTTTTTGCTGAATAATGTGGGAATAGGAAATGTGGACTGTTGTCAATGAGCAGTGATAATAATTCCTGAAGTACCCCAGTGGGAATGTGATGTGGAATATCTTACTGTTCTGTAAAATCACACATTGACTTATTGGAACTGCGTTTTCTGTGTAAGTACTTCCAACAGTGGACCTCAGTAAGGGTAGCTCTTATGGAAGGCTCGGTAAATTTATTCTACCTTCTTAGGTTTGTATCCTCCCTTTGTCTCCACCATTTTTTGTATTCTTAAATAATTTGTCTGAGCTCATGTCCAAAGGCTGTGGGATAGTTGCCCGGGGAGAGGTAGGGGGGGTCCAGCTGGATCGCTATAGGTTTACAGGGCTTATGGGATTTATCTGGGAACACTTGAAGAGGTGGCTGATGTCATCACAAGGCCTTTCTCAATGATTTTTGAGTGATCTTGGGAATCTGGAGAGGTCCCAGTAAATTGGAAGCTGGCAAACATTGCCCCAGTATTCAAGAAGGGTAGGAAGGATGACCCTGGAAACCACAGGCTTGTCAGTCTCACTTCTGTGCCTCATAAAATTACTAAGATGATTCAGGAAGTTACTGAAAAACACCTGAAAGACAAAGCAGTCATCAGTCACAGCCAGCACAGCTTCATAAGGGGAAAGTCATGCTCATCAGACTTAATTTTCTTTTTTGATGACAAGGCAACCCACCTAGCTGATCAAGGGAAGCCAGTTGATGTAATCTTTTTGGATTTCAGTAAAGCTTTCGATACTGTCTCTCACAGGATCCTTCTGGACAAACTGTCCATCACACAGCTGGATAAACACATCATGTGGTGGGTGAGCAATTGGCTCACAGGTCAAGCACAGGGGGTAATAGTGAATGGGGTAACATAAGACTGGCGACCTGTCACTAGTGGGGTTCCACAGGACTCCATCTTGGGCCCTGTGCTCTTCAACATCTTCATAAATGATTCAGACACAGGACTCAAAGGGATACTAAGTTTACCAGTGATACTAAACTGGGAGGAGCTGTTGGCTCCCTCAGAGGCAGGGAGGCCCTGCAGAGAGACCTCAACAAGTTAGAGGGCTGGGCAATCACCAGCGACATGAAGTTTAACAAGGGCAAGTGCCAGATATTCTGCACCTGGCATGGGGGAACCCTGGATGTACCTACAGACTGGGCAATAAGATGGTGGAAAGCAGTGCCATGGAAAGGGACCTGGGGGTCCTGGTTGACGGCAGGTTGAATATGAGTCAGCACTGCCCTGGCAGCAGGGAGGGCCAACCGTGTCCTTGGGGGGGGGCATCAGGAAAAGCATCGACATCCGTTTGAGGGAGGGGATTGTCCTGCTTTGCTCTGCACTGGGGCGGTCTCACCTTGAATATTGTGTGCAGTTTTGGGCACTGCAATATAAGAAAGGTACAAAGCTATTAGAGGGCATCCAAAGGAGGACTATGAAGATGGTGAAGGGCCTTGAGGGGAAGCCGTATGAGGAGTGACTGAGGTCACTTGGTCTGTTCAGCCTGGAGAAGAGGAGACTGAGGGGAGACCTCATTGCAGTCTACAGCTTCCTCATGAGGGGAAGCAGAAAGGCAGACACTGATCTCTTCTCTGTGGGGGCCAGTGACAGAACTCAGGGGAACAAAATGAAGCCATGTCAGGGGATGTTTACCAAGGCAGTGGTTGGGCACTGGAAAAAGCTCCAAGGAAGTGGTCAAACCACCAAGCCTGACAGAGTTCAAGAAGCATTTGGACAACACTCTCAGGCACATGATGTAATTCTTGGGGTTGTCCTGTGCAATGCTAGGAATTGGACTTTGATAATCCCTGTGGGTCCCTTCCCGTTTAGGACATTCTATGAAATTCTAATACTGCTGTATTCTGGTACTGTTGTACATCGTATTGTTTGCTTCCATATTTGATTTTAAAAATAAATAAATAAATAATCTAACCTTCAGTCAGAGCTTCTGTCTCTAATGAAGTTTCACAGAACTTGAGCCAGTGAGTCTGCAGCCATGAGTCAAAATGAAAGTGTTTGTACAAACAGCATTATTGTAGGCATGGCAAAGTTTGAAAAGTAATTGGTAGCTAAATATTAGAAACGAAAACATATTGAGTCCCTCAGAAGTTAACTGTTAGAGCCAAATCTAAGCTTATCTTTATCTCCTGGCATCTCAGATATTCCCCTAATTAAGGGGAAGTGTTGTTTAGTATGTTAAAATGTGGTGTTAATATACCAGTGTTTATACATTTAGATAACTTTTTTCAAACTAGATATGTGGGCTAAAAAGGTGTGCATGTTGATGAGATGTGGCCATAGCTCAGGTGTAAAAATTCAGCTTTTTCATGTGATAGACTTACCTGCTTTCAAACGACAATATTTCATACTCTAAATCTGAAGGTCTGGAATGATCAAAGGTCAGGAATGATCAAAGCATGAAATCTTGGTATTCACAAACAGATGTCTGTGAAATTATGTACTGGTCTAAGTTGTATTAAAACACTGGTGTTTTTAAGCCTCTATGCTAATGGCTGAAGTACGAAAGACAAGATTAAAAACCACTTACTTTTAGAGGTACATGGAGAGAGGCAGATTTTCCTAAGTATACATATAAAAATTTGAGAGAATAGAACTCTTTCATTGGATTAGAATATAGCTATTCCCTGTTTATACAGTAGTGGCTTTGATGATATTGCTCATGCTGCCTAATTTTTTTTTATGGTCCTTTACCTCCATCTCGAGGTGGCAGGGAAACATTTCTCCTCAATTGTTTTTTTTTGTCTTGTAGTGCACTGGAGCATTTGGAAGGTCAGGTAGACATCGAGGTCATGGTTTTCTTTCTAAGACATATTTTCTTCTCTAGGATAATGAGATCTTGAAGGGTGAACAGAAAGGAGCAAAGGTGTTATTGCTGAGTAATACACACCTCAGTAGTCACAGTCAGAACATTTTCCCTTCTAAAGCAGCTGGATTGAAACTGATACTTAGCCAGCCAGTATTAACAGCTAGGTGCAGCAAGTGCTGAGTAGTACCAGTGGGTCTAGCACTTAAGTTCTGAAGTACTTGTTCTATGCAGAATCTGTGCATGCATCAACATCAGGAAAGGCAACTTTAAGTTAATATCACAATTTCTGATGAAAATCTTGCTTCCTATGTTCTAATCTTTATAGTACTGTATCACTGAAGTTGCATTAAAGGCCTGCATGTTACAGCTATTCAAAATGTTTGAATTGTTTCCTGGTTGATAATTTTCATTAATAACTTGTTTTCATTAAATTAAGTCAAGGTTTGGGGGTTTCTTTCCAAAATGCAGTCAATTATGGTGCTCTTAGTACTGCATGCAGCTGCTTCTGTCCTGATTACCTGCAGCTTTCCAGTAATTTCTTTACTATTTGCAAATTTCTGTAGAAGTCTGTGACCTTATTAATAAGGCAGTTCAATTTTCTTCTGTGTGTATATATAGTACTGAGCACATGGACTTGTATAGCAATACAGCTGTGATTTTTCAGATGTTTGCTTGCCACCTATAATGGCAGGAGAAAGGGAAGGATTTGGCAAATAGCTTTTTTTTTAGAGAATATATTTAAGCTGAGGAGAAATATATTTAGCCTTTAGCTCATCTGTAATTGTGGTTTTGGCATCAGTGTAATTAATCAAGGAATATTTTTCATATGAATTTAAATAGACTACATATATGATAATTTAGTCATCTAGAATCTTGCTAAAATGGCTTAGATTTTTAAAGGCTTTATATCTTATTAGTGTACTATTGATAGTATGCTAAATAAATGTCTGAATTGTTTGTATTTCATGCCTCTTCCCTCTGTCAGTGGCAACTGTGCATCAGTACTATATATTAGATTCAAAAACTGTATGAGATCCTGTTCTGTTTCACTTGCAGCCTTGTTTTGCATCCAAATTGCTCTTTTTCAGTGACGGTTGAGATTGTTCAGAACTGTAGAAGATTGTCTCCACTATAGCACAACAATGTAAAGCCGAAAGCTGTGCATAAATAGGATTTATCTTGCTCTTACATAGAACCTATAAATTAAATTGTGTGTTAAATATATTTACATTTGTCAAAATGAGAATCCTGCATTTTAAAAAAAAAATCTCCTGCTGTGTCCTCTCTGACAGAAATCTTGTGTTTCAGTGCCTGACTAATCTCTGCCTTGCTGATGCTATTGAATGAGCTTTGTATGTGAAAGCTCTACTAATCCTTGTACTTGCTGTTTGAATGTTTGCTACAGGAAGCGAGCAGCTGCAAAGCATCTAATAGAGCGCTACTACCACCAGTTAACCGAGGGCTGTGGAAATGAAGCCTGCACGAATGAATTTTGTGCTTCCTGTCCAACTTTTCTCCGTATGGATAACAATGCAGCAGCCATTAAGGCCCTCGAGCTTTATAAGATTAATGCAAAACTCTGTGATCCTCATCCCTCCAAGAAAGGAACGAGCTCAGCTTACCTAGAAAACAATTCCAAAGGTGCCCATAACAATTCCTGCACTGACAGAAAAATGAACAAGAGGGAAATGCAAGGCCCAAGAGATGACTTTAAAGGTAAGATGTTTAGAATTTTCCTAAAATAAAACACATTTCATATGCAAGAGTACAAGCCAACAGAATTCACTGTGGTGGGGTTCTGCTGACTTCTTAAGTAAAATACAATGTTGGGCGATCAAGTATTTTACT
Source organism: Lepidothrix coronata (assembly GCF_001604755.1). Lineage (NCBI taxonomy): Eukaryota > Metazoa > Chordata > Aves > Passeriformes > Pipridae > Lepidothrix > Lepidothrix coronata. The sequence goes on along the minus strand of NW_016690248.1, from coordinate 2,405,609 downwards.
ATGGATTCTGAAAAATGGCTGGATTAATGCTGAATACTGATTCTGAATGTGGATCTTTACCACCTGTCTGTTAAAATCAACGTGCATTTGTTGTCTTGTGACAATAGTGATTTTGCAAATATGGAAAGGCTTTTTTAGGTGCTGTTGTATGACTGTTTTAGTTTCACTAGTTTCATAACTTTTCTGCAATTAATGGGTTATAAAAGTTATGCTTTAACTAATTCCAGATTCTATGTTAAGAAACTTAACAGATGAAAAAAATGATACAGTGGATGATAGGCAATACATTTACTAAGCTAAAAAATGTTTAAGCAAAGTTATTTCTAAGCCAGTGTACAAAAATGAAATGATGTTCTGTATATCTTTTCTAACTTTTATGTAGCTTTTCAAGCTCTCAAATAGTAAGTACATACTAATAGAATAATGCTAGTTGTTGCCAAAAACCTGTGATGCTAACAGAAATCAGGCCAAATGTAATTAAAGCCATTAACCTTTGAGCAGATCTTTTTAAGGATTATGACAATAAGTGGTATAAACACAGAAGTTCAGATTCATTCATTTTAGCTAAAGAAGGTGAAATTGTTTACAGCAAAGAATTAAAGAGGCATATAGAGTCAGCAATAAAGCATAGGACGGTGTTATAGGGGACCTAAGATGTTCCAGTCAATAGCTGCATCAGTTTGTTCTTTATCTGATGCAAGGATAAAATTGTCCCCAAATTATTTATGATCCGAATAAGCAGAGGCAAACAGTAGGGAGGAGAAAGGGGGGGCAGTGTAGTATTAGGTGGGTGAAAGGCACATAGGGTCTGTTTTGTGATTCGTCTCTTGATTGTGTGTATTTTTAATGGAGCTGTGCATATACAGAATTTTCCTCATTCTCTCTAACCATCCCCTCTCCTAAGGGTAGATGCCTCAGAGTCTTCTCAACCTACCTTCAGAGACAGTCTATTGGCTGCAGCAGTGACTCAGACTTCCTCTGTCGGAACATCACAAGTATTGACCTCTCTTTGTGGCAGTATAGACAGAGAACAGTAATGCTCTCTGAGACCTAGTTACTTTTGGAATTGGATGATGTCTAAGGAATCTAATGCTCTGAAATTTTTTAAGGTCCATCTGCTGCAACACTGCAGTCCAACTGGGAAAACTGCAGTTGAGTTTAAGAAAGCCAAGGAAAAGGATGTGTAGCTTGCCTTTATGCTTGACATAGGATTTAAAGTTCTAAATAAATTGAAAGAAATACCCTTCAGAAGTAATTATTTACTTTACTTTTCTGGAGTGCTAAGCCCTAGAACTTTTACCTTTGGGGAAGAAGCTACGTGGAAGCCATTGTAAGCATCTCGGTAATATCTTAGATGGCAGTTTAAAAGGAAGGAAATAGAGAAATCACAAATATATAAAAAGCATAGGTTACAATTGTTGTCAGAGAGAGAGGAGGCACCATTTAAAGATCTCTGTAATTACCTGGGAAGCTATTTTCAATTTCAATCACCAAAATATTAAATTGTAAAGAGAGAAGGTTAGGCAGCGAGCACACAATTTTAAAAAGGTTCCATAAGAGATAAAATAAAATTAATAAATTTGCTAATTAGGGAGTGTGTTGTTGGCAATATTTAGATCACAGGTAGTCTTTTTCACATCAAGGATCACTGCTAGAGCTTGACTTCATGTACAGATTTGTTATGGAGTGTTACTGAGAACAAGGTCTGGGAGGAGTTGCATTTACTTCACTGGCTTGCTTCTTTGAAATAGAAGAGATGAGAGGAGAAGGCATGTAAAGACATAAGTAAGCCAAAATTGGCTTGTGTTAGAAGGAAGCTTCGCTTACATTTGTTTTCCTCCAGCTGTTCTCACTGCTGTAAAGTAAAAATGAGGCAGACTCTTATGGCAGCTCCTTTACGTACTAGTCACAGGATATGACTTTTAAAGCTGCTATGAAACTGCTGATGGTAATATTAAATACTTTAACCAGAACTTGCACATGGTTAGTTCCTGAAATACTAAAACTTTTAGAAGAATGACTGAGAATCCTTGCTGTAAGTATGAAAATCTGAAATGTGTTATATTGTTAAGTTACCAACTTGTACTGCTAATTTTTATGTTATGAATGACCTCGGTGGTCCAGAGTCAGTGAACTTGAGACTGTGGTCCTCATTTTGAGGAGCCATGTCATGGAACAACATCTGTATCAGCAGTTAAATTTCTTTTAGATGAGTTTTGCTTCTTGAGCATGCACTGCAGCAGATAAAAATAGGTGTTGCACTAAGCTTTTCATAATGTTGTCAGTACTACTGTTTTTTTAACAGGACAGATTTTAGTTTTGAGCTTTTTCACTGTCTTCAGATTGCTTGGAAATCAATCTAAGAAGCATGACATAATCTTAACCTTTCCTGTGTTATGTGTGCTTTAAGAGTGGCGTGGGGCTCTGTGGAAGTCAACAGATTGTCTGTCTTTGCATCATCTAGTTTGAATTTTTAATTTAATGACTGCTTGGAATGAATATTAGTGTAGATAATCACATTTCAAAATACTTTAACATATAGTGTCTTTATTAAAAATGTCTATTACAATGATGCACTTCTTTCTGCAGAGGTAGTTATTCTAGCATGGTTGATGAATACAGTTCTGAGATATGTGTTTTCTAGATCTCTAGAGATGCTATTAAACAGATTCAGTTTTAGGTCTAAATTGTGGCAGTTCAGAGGAATCTGCATAAACTAGAATATCTTTTCAGGGTTTGATTGTGGTAATCCTACTCTAAAGCATCACCTCATGTGAAAGCATCTATGGGTTCTGTTTTAAGAAGTAACATAGAAAGCTAAAAATAATGTTTTCTCTTTTTGTTTTCTAAAGAGAAGGAGATTTCAAATAACAAATGGGCCTCCCAGATGACTTATTTTGTATCAGGAGTTTGGGGAGAGGGAGGACAGATAGGTATTTGGAGCAGATGATGTTTGTAAACCAGCTTGTTCATCTGAATAGCGTGTTGATGAGTATACCCAAGTTGTTTGTCTCAGTGAGGTTTAATGTACAAAGAAATAACCCACATGCCTCACTGTGTGTGTAATTTAGAAGGCAGCATACATTGCTGAGCATACATTGTGGTTTTTGGGAGGATTTTCAGGCACAATTTTAGTATAAAAACAGTTGCAGAAAGCACTAAAAATAAAAATAAGAAATCTTATGTTTCCGTTAACATACAACAAAACAAATTATTGAATCTTTTCTTCAAGATCTGTTTTTAAGGGAGAAAGAATGTGTGAAGTCCATAGACATGCTACATTTGAAAGAAAGAGGTTGATAAAATCTGGTTTGTTTAGTTGAATAATTTATACATTACCTGTGCAGATTTACCAGAAGACTGTATTGTTGCAGTTTAAACCTCTTACTGATTGCTCTTGTTTAGGCAATATAGTACTGTTAACTACCAAATATAGTTAATTGGCTGAAAAACAGTTTCAGCATTGTGCGCATTCTGATTGACAACCATGAATAAAGTATTTTACAAAATCAGTGAATGAAATTGTGATTCTTCATGCTAATAAAATTATAAAGTGTCTGTTTTGAAACTATCCAGCGCTGATACTGTTTTTCCAGTGTTTGTGATATGACACACAGATTTCTTCAGAAGAGCAAATAAGAAATATTTTATCTTTTTAATATTTATCTTAATAAAATTAATAACTTTATCTTTTTATAGATGTGACTTTTCTAACGGAAGACAAGATATATGAAATTCTTGAACTATGTCGAGAAAAAGAGGATTATTCCCCTTTAATCCGGGTGATTGGGAGAGTGTTTTCTAGTGCTGAAGCACTGGTACAGAGTTTCCGAAAAGCCAAGCAGCACACCAAGGAGGAGCTCAAGTCCCTTCAAGGAAAGGATGAAGACAAAGATGAAGATGAAAAGGAAAAAGCTGCCTGTTCGGCTGCAGCTATGGAAGAAGATTCTGGCGCATCGTCGTCTTCGTCATCAAGAATAGGTGATAACACACAGGGAGATAATAACCTCCAAAAACTAGGCCCAGATGAAGTGTCTGTAGATATTGAAGCAGTCAGACGGGTCTATGATAGGTTACTTTCTAATGAAAAAATAGAAACTGCCTTTTTAAATGCACTTGTGTACTTGTCACCTAATGTGGAATGTGACTTGACTTACCATAACGTGTACTCTCGGGATCCTAACTATCTGAATTTGTTTATTATCGTTATGGAGAATGGCAATCTTCATAGCCCAGAATATCTGGAAATGGCTCTACCGTTGTTTTGCAAAGCAATGAGCAAACTACCCCTTGCGGCTCAAGCAAAACTGGTCAGATTGTGGTCGAAGTACAGAGCAGACCAAATTCGGAGAATGATGGAAACATTTCAGCAGCTTATTACCTACAAAGTCATAAGCAACGAGTTCAATAGTCGTAACCTAGTGAATGATGATGATGCTGTTGTTGCTGCTTCAAAGTGCTTGAAAATGGTTTACTATGCAAATGTAGTAGGAGGGGATGTGGATACAGATCATAATGAAGAGGAAGATGAGGAACCCATCCCTGAATCAAGTGAACTAACTCTTCAAGAGCTGTTGGGTGAGGAAAGAAGAAATAAAAAAGGTCCTCGAGTGGACCCACTGGAAACTGAACTTGGTGTTAAAACTATAGATTGCAGAAAACCACTTATCCCTTTTGAAGAATTTATTAATGAACCACTGAATGATGTTCTAGAAATGGACAAGGACTACACTTTCTTCAAAGTAGAAACAGAAAATAAATTCTCATTTATGACCTGTCCCTTCATATTGAATGCTGTTACCAAGAACCTGGGATTGTATTATGACAATAGAATCCGGATGTACAGTGAAAGACGCATAACTGTACTCTACAGCTTAGTTCAAGGACAGCAGCTCAACCCATATTTGCGACTTAAAGTGAGACGTGATCACATCATAGATGATGCGCTTGTCCGGGTAAGTCATACAGCAACATGGAACTTAGGTTTGTTGGTTCTGACTGGTGCAACCTACATGGGCCTTGACTAACTGAAAAGGACTTTGTGTGAGTGGATATATATTGATTTCCTCTAGGAGAATCTCAAATACCTTTACCAGATTGTTTGAATTCTAAGTGTGATGCTGAAGATTTGTATGTTCAGCAGAACTACTACTCAAAGTGGTTGCAGACTTAGATGTTTTAAAGTGTCATATAGTTCTTATTCTCCCTTGTCAGTCTCTGCATTGTTACAGCTCTTAACAGTGAGAGTGACCAGCTTCTGTTTCAATACTTCTTTGTCCTCTGGACTGTCCTGGATCATCTTTTGATAGTAGGGTTTTTCAGATGGAAGTTGGAATTAAAACCTTTCAGTTGTGTACTCTTCTTGTGGACTTCTGAACTTCTAGAAGTAAAGCGTTGTTGCAATTTGGTGCAAATACTGACATGACTGAGAAAGGAGAAATCAGACAATTGAGAAATATACTGTTTTAAGATTAAAGCCTACTCTCTACCAGGTTTTTAATTTAAGAATACTCTTTGCAATTTCACTTCCTATCAGACGTACAGTTGTATCCAGTTATGTTTTGTCCACTGATGTAATGGGAGTTTTTCCTTTACTCTTCAGCTGAGGGATATGTAAATACTGGAAAAAAGGGAGGGACAGTACTACCTCCTAAGGAGAGGATGGGCTAGAAGACCATAAGAGCTAGTTTTAGGGAGATGTTCTTTTTTATGTCAATTACAGCAGACAGAAAGCAGAGCTTCCTCCTTATGCTGATAATTGAAAGGAAAATACATAAATATCAGGAAAGGCATTCTTCCATATACAGCTTGTTGGGAAAGAAGTTGAAATCTTTGGGGACAAAAAAAATGTTTAATGTTGCTTAGAAAGCTGGTGGGCAACATCAACATCATAGTTGCTGCAGCAACTATGTTGCAATCAGGCCGCAGCAGTCACTGCAGTGCACACTTTTGGTCCTTAGGAAATTTAGGAAATTTAAATCAGATTCAGCTCAAACATACTGATTTGAATTGTGATGCACTTGCAGCAGTCCTTGCACAGCCTAGCAGTTTGGAGTTACGTACCTGGGCAGTTGCCATGGATCCTTGTATGACTGTTAATTTAAGCTGCCAGAACATGCTAAATTATGGTGACCTGCCTCTGTCAAAGCCCTGAGGAAAGTAAAAATTTTAAACTGTTTATTCTGGGACAGAAAATTAAAGGAAAACATAAAATTGTTCTAAATTGAAGAAGTCTGAACTGTAGTGGTAATCATCAAGACCAAGTGCAGCCCAGCCATATCTCAGAAGTGGAAAGTAGATTATATTCAGTAAAATGGAGATGAGCGCAGACTCACCATCCTGGCTGGAGAAAGGGTCCCTGTCGTTTCAAACAGATTCTACAAGGTAGCTGTTGTGGGATGTTGCGAACCTGGGGAAAATTGTATCCATAAATGTATGTAGTGGGTACAGAATCCACCTTTTAATTATTGATACGTCTTAACTGATGATAAGGAGTATCAGTGCTCAAAGAACAGATTTTAAATATTCCTCAGGAAATGTTCAGAGTTAAAAAAGAAGTGAATGGAACAATACAATGACGCTGTTGACCATAGTGTGCCTACGTCTCTTTCATTTGTTTCTTTTAATTTTAATATCAAAAAGAATGCAATAGCAATTCATTTCAAGAGCCCAGAGTCTCTTCAAAGAAATTGTAAAGTCCTCTTAAGGGTAAAAAAGATGATGGCGAGGACCTAAAAGATGGAATGGAGAAGTTGAATAGGAAATCCAATTTTCTCAACCTGGTAGCACCTAGCCTTATTATCAGGAAGCAGGCTTAGCATAAGCAAAGGGGCATATTTTTTTCCACACTATACCTTAAAATGGTGAGTGTCTCTGCCCGGAACTTGTAATTGTTCATGAAAGGAAGATCCATCAAAAGCTAATGGACATTAAAGGCATTCTGATGCAACCCGCACACAAACCTCAGGGAGTCCCTACGCTGCAGGTGTGTTGGTGGCTGGAAAAGTATTGCAGGGAAAGTGCTGTTCTACACTGTCCTGCAGTTCCTTCAGCTAGTGCCTGATCTGTTCAAGAATTACATGCTGTTGTTACGGGCACTTTCTGTAACTGGTTGAGAAGTGATTTTAGTAATTTTCACAATTTGTTCCCACTTCCTAATTGGTATGAAATAGGTGTGGAGGAAGCTCTTAGTCTTATGTCTTAAGCTTTAAAGCAGCTGGCTATATTTCTGATGATAGTCAAAGATGGGCACTGAGTGCACCAGACCTGTGTCTTCACAGAACAGTCGGTGCAGACTTTTTTGAGATATACTCAACTCAGTTATATCAAATTACTGATAACTTCCTGATAAAAGCATTTTCAGGAATATTGACTAAAATGAGGTTAAGATGGTCTTATTCATATTTTCCTTATTGATGCTGGATATTTTTCAAACAAATATAACTATCAGCCTTCATAATTTCTTGCAAATGGACTAAGCACTGACCTTTTCACGCTAATTAGTTGAGCTAATTAAGTTATTTCCAAGCTGTTTTTCACCTATTGATACTTAATATTTAAGCTTTTATAATTCAGTATATATATTTTCTCACTTTTTGGACAGCATTAAAGCAAATGCGAGTACTGGTAATTGATTCTTTTTTTTGTTACTATTATTAGTGTTGTACTTCTTTCTTTTAGCAAGAATTTGAAGCAATACCTTTTAAATACTTTTGAAGCAATAACTTGTTTCAAGTTGCTTATTAAGAGACTCTTAGTTCACCCTGAAACACATACATCTAAGGAAAAGATCTCTTTACAGATTCATTGTTCAATTTCTTTTCATGTATGAAACTTGCCTTAGAAACTTATTTTTCCTTTTTTTATTGAAAACTATTTAATGAAACAACATGCTTTCTTTGTATTATATACTTACTCTATGCTTACTTGTATGTATGTTATTCTGAAAAGTCACTTGGGGACAGGAGTGGAACGTTGGAATTTGTAACATCCTAGTCCCCACTTTTTTAAGGAACCCTTACATTTGGGAGTTGGTAGCTCAGTTTGCAATTCTTGAAAGCAGTTAACATGCTTTATTCTGTCTAACAGGTTTAATAGGTTAGCTGTACTCCTGCTGAGTCACAGTACATGCACGTGGTAGTAATGAAAGGAAATATATCCTTAAATCCCTTCTTCTGCCTTTTCATCCCCCAGCAGCTATTTCTTTCATCCCCTTCTTCTGAGTTTATTCTTCCCCCACCCCCATGGCCCATGTTAGATGTGGCTTTATTCTCAGGCAGCAGTAATTTAAAGGGTGTGAGTTATGACACACAAGTTCTGCAAGTGAAAATGTGGTGGATTCCTTCAGCAGAGTCTGGCTTGTACTTGCTTGAAAATTAGAGACTAGCTTTGACAAATTTCACATGTAATGTAGACAGCTAGCAGGCAGCAAGCCTCTCCTGCGTGTAAATGACTGTGACAACTGAAACCAATAGGCAGATTCTCCCATATATTAGCAACCAAGTACTTCATCAGCTTTGATGTTCTTTTAGACTGTCAGTGTTTCTGTGTCCAGATGAAAATGTCAGCACTAGTCTGCCTTGGATGCAGAGTATGTGTGACTGCTGATGTGTTCAAGCTCTGAAGTACAGCTGGAGAGGACACTGTAACTATTGCTTCACATGCCATTTTTTAGAAAAATGTATTGACTGACTTATGCCATGATGTGTCACTGATGTTTTCAAACTTTAATAAGCACTGCTTCTGTCATTTTTGCCATCTAGCATGGAAAATATTCCTGCCACTGCCCTAAAGAGAGCTTTTATGCTACATGGCTAGAACTTGAGGTGGTTTATAATAATTTTCAACCATTTTTAATTGAATAGAAAGTAGTTGAGCTACTATCAGTTTTAAGCAGGTAGGCAAACTCTGGTGTTACATTAAACTTTTAAATGTTATTATATTTCTGCCATTCAGTGAAGATTCCCATAATTCAGGAAAGCACAGTGTTATTCTGTAGGCAAAGTAGAATCACACCATCTCTTAAGTTGTGGTACAGTGTCGTGTTTCAACAAACAAAATACAGATGTTCTTTATGACATGGTCGCTCAGCTTTCAGCTTTTGGATTCACAGATACTCAGTTTTTGATGCTCTTGCTTTAGACCTGCTACACATGTCCTTTTTAGGAAGTCCCTGCAAAATGTAATGATGATTTCAATGACTTGGCCAGTCAAACCATCATGATATAAAACTTTGGTAATTCACACACATAGATTATGTTTATCCAGCAACATCTGTGTTGACAAGATTGAGGTAGCTCTGATTATTATAAACAAGAGGGGAAAAAACAACCAAGAGCCAAATAACTATAACTGAAGGTCATAATTCCTTGCTACAGAAACACTGCTGCAGTTCTGCTAAAATCCAGTGCCTCTGTACTACTGTGTGTAATTGCTGAATTCAGTTTTTCTTGTGAAGCATCAGTGTTGACACAGATGTTCGAAGGAGCAGCTAAACCTACAACTGTCAGTTGAGCAGCTTAGCAACATTGTCCTGCTTATAGAATCTACTTCAAGGAGCATCAGGCTTTGCTCAAAATACTGGCTTTTGGGTAATCCTGTATCTGACTCCCTTGCACACAAGCAGCATGCTGTTCCAATCTGCCTAGCCAACATTTCTCAACTAAGAGTGTTTCCTTCCCCTTTTTTTTAATGCTGTTTTTCTCAGTAAAAAAAAACCTAAAAAAAATCATTGACATTTCTTTAGTTGCACTATATGTATAAATATGAACTGGGTAGAGCCCTTCCCAAATCTTCGTTCGCGAAGCCTAGCCATGATGATGATGATGGTAAATATGAACACTTTCCTAGGTATAAGTGCATTTTCATGACACAAGAGAGTCTTCACACTGTGACAGAGGGTTGCTGTTCCAAAAGAAATGCAGAGGCAACACTTGCTTTCTCAGAACCCATCCAAATTCATAAAACTTGCAGTATACTAAATTACTGGTAGTAAATACTACCAAGCCAATAGGAGAGAAAAAACCAAAGCTTTATTAGTGCTGGTTTTAAGTGGAAGGAATTCAGACAGAACCTGTGTCTCTCCAGCTTGAACACATAACCTGTATTTACAGTTTTAAAATAACTGCTAGTTCTCTGCTTTTAAAAAGTCACAGTTGTACTTGGAACATGACTTAAGTTCCATTGCTATCATAGTCATGAAAATAAATCTTTTACACATCTGTAAGATGCATAATTTTAAGATTTACATAAAAGGCAAGGTGCTAAACTGCACTGTTATGGAAAGCATGGGATGAGAATACCAGTGATAGGGGAATTGCAGCAGAAGTATTGTTGATAAAATACAGTGAATTTCAAAGAATAAATGTTATTTGGTCTCCTTAGGGGCAAAAATATTTTATTGCAAATAATATACAATAGAATACCAAACACGTTAGGTAGTACATAACTAAATTTCTCAGAAAATCTTGTCGTTTACCTGATTGAGATGTAGACTGATCTCACTTGCTCTCATTATTGGGGTCTTCATGGCTTGCCTTCGTGCTTTTTTAACTGAGTTTTATATGCTATGAAGTCAGTACTCCCTCTCTTTCTGAGTCTAGTTTTCAGTACCAGATAGTGCAATTTTTTCTCCACATGCTCCTTTGCATGAGGTGCTGCAAAGTCTTCAAACCCATTATGATAACCACCCTGGCTCTGTCACCCATCCAGCCCTGCTGTGCTGCTTGGAACACGGATGGCTGACTTGGCAGTTAGTAGGAGAAAATGTGTCTTGCTGGTGGTGTAATAATATGACTTGATGGTGTCATTGCTGCCTTTACCTTCTCTGTTCTGTTCCTGTTTTACTTTACACTTCTGTAATAAATTTCTGGGTTGTAAAGAGTGTGTCAGCATGTGTGTGTGCATAAGGTAGGGTAGCGAAATAAAAAGAAATGGTTCAACGTGTTAAGGACACTTGGTAAGTACAGTTTGCACTGGCCCAAATGAGAGGCAAATCTAACCAGTAATATTGTCTTGGTAGAGGAGTGTACAGGTCCATCTGTGCTGTAATTTACTGCTTTTGAGTTTTCTTTGCCACATAGGTATGTTTAGTGTAATTGTGCTGCATAACTTTAACCGCTGCGTTTATGCTTTTAAGCAGCATAATTCTAATCAGCTGCAAAATATTCTTGCTTAACTTTTGATTTACTGAAAGAATACATTTTTGTTGTAAAAAAATGAAAGACCTGGCAATGTACACTCCCAGCCCAGAAGGCCAACTGTACCCTGGGCTGCATAAAAAGCATTGTGACCAGCAGGTCGAGGGAGGTGACTGTCCTCTTCTACCCTGCTCTGGTGAGACCCCACCTGGAGTGCTGCTTCCAGCTCTGGGCCCCCAGCATAAGAATGACATGGGCTTGTTGGAGCAAGTCCAGAGGAGGGACACAAAAATTATCAGAGTGCTGGAGCACCTCACCTTACAGGCTGGGTGTGTTGTGTATGTTCAGCCTAGAGAAGAGAAGGCTCCAGGGAGACTTCATAGCACCTTACAGTACCTAAAGGGGGCTGACAAGAGCTGGAGAGGAATTTTTTATGAGGGCACATAGTGACAGGACAAAGGGGAATGGCTTCAAATGACAGGAGGATAGGTTTAGATTAGATGTTCAGAAGAAATTCTTTACTCTGAGAGTGGTGAGGCGCTGAAACAGGTTGCCCAGAGAAGTTGTGGATGCCCCTTCCCTGGAACTGTTCAAGGCCATGCTAGATGGGGCTTTGAGGAAACTGGTTTACTGGAAAGTGTCCCCACCCATGGCAAGGGAGTTGGAACTAGATGGTCTTTCAGGTCACTTCCAACCTAAACCATTTTGTGATTCTATGACCTGTAATGGCCGTTATCTAGACTTGAAACCCTTTATTATGAAATGTCAGAACTTCTATTTGGCCTTAACTGAACTTCCATTTTCATAGAAGTAGTGCAGTAGATCTATTTAGAGGCACTGAAGAAATAAGAGCAAGAGATTTTTGAGACTTCCTCATAAGGGTTGAGGACAGGGGATCACTTTGACTATAATATTAGTGTCTTTTTTATTTCTGGAATTTTTTTCTCAGCTCTTTGTTTGAGAGATGCAACTACTCATCAAAGGCTTGTTTTCTGTTTTCCACTCTGAAAACATATCTGTGTAATCCCTTCAGAAAACCATTTATTGTCAAACATGTAGATCAGACTGTAGACTCTTTTCGTTGTCAGATGAATTTAATTATCCCAGTAATATATCTTGTTTTCTTCCTGTTTTCTCTGAATTGTGTGCAACACAATGATAACTTATTTAAAATAAGTGCTTAGAAGAATAGAAATAGAGAAGGCTAACAGACTGTGAACCTTAATGAGCTCACAGATCAGATCTGTGGAAAGTTTCTTGCTGCATTAATCCCCAGATTCTAAAACGTGTTTAGAGTAGTTTAGCATTACTTTTGGTTTCTATGTTGTTTTACTGTTTTGATTTATCCTTGCTTTCTTCTTAAGTTTGGAGGGTAGTTTTGACTAAATTCTTCTAGTAAACAGATTTACTAATGAAATATTTCTCTGTTCACTCAATAGCTAGAGATGATTGCCATGGAAAATCCTGCAGACTTGAAGAAGCAATTGTATGTTGAATTTGAAGGAGAGCAAGGGGTAGATGAAGGAGGTGTTTCCAAAGAATTTTTTCAGCTGGTTGTGGAAGAAATCTTCAATCCAGATATTGGTATGTGTTCTAATAATTTACTAATTTAATGGATTGTTCTCACAAAAGGTTTGCCTGGATGATCTTTGAAGGTCCCTTCCAATATGGATTGTTCTGTGTTTATACGTTGCCTTTCTATATCCGCTGCTGCTTCTCTCTGAAGCTCTTCAGATTCACTGGTGATCATGAGAGTATTTGACACACATTGAGGCTCATTGTCATCATCAGTCATCCTCCTAAGGAGGAATGATGAAAGGAGTAACTGTGTGTAGTTAGTAAGAGCTGTCATTGCTTGTTTAGATACAAGTCAGTAGTACAGGGTTTCTTTGGAGGGTTCCTTTGTTGTTCTCTCACCTTTCTCCTCACTTTGCTTTGTGATTAGCTTCTAGAATTAGTAATCAAACCAAAGAGGAAGAGCTTCTGCAATAAAGCAAAAGTAGGACTATGGTGAGTTTTTGAGTTATTTCCTCCCCTTCCTCCAGCTTAATAAATCTGGTAGTCTCAATTCTACAGATCCAAAGTGTGGCCGTAATGTCAAATTTGATTGTAGTTAGTTAAGAACCAAGAGTAATTTGATATACTGGGGCCAAAAATTAACATTTCTATTGTAGCAGTCACATCTCCATCTTACCCTGTTTTCCTTTGCTTCCTGCCCCAGTCTTTTATGCTTGTCTTTATACATGCAAGGACATGCTGCTTTTGGTATGCAGCTTGTCTGCTATTCTGAAAAGATTAAAATGTTATAAAATTATACAAATACTTTGTGTTGGAATAGAAATGAGATCTTCCAGGTTCCTATACTAATTTCATATATTCTATGTGATATATGATGTCACATTGTACTTCCTGTAGTGGCTTCTGTTAAAGAAGCTCAACAGCCATTAGTTGATTTGATTTCATTGGACAGTTTTAAAAACGAAAGCTTGGTTTTGTAGCTTAGAAAATTGACAAAAATACACAGAAATGCATTTTGACCAGGTTAAAGAGGAAGTCCCCAGAGTCAGTAACAGAATATGAACCTTGGCACTTGCCCTTCACCATATGCAAGACAGTTCTTGTAACAAGTGGTACAGAGCCATAGGCAAGTCTTACTCTGAAAACTATTAACTCGGAGAGATTTGGAATCTGAGATAGCAAGCTTACTTGAAATAAATTAAAGTATTGCAAAATAAGGAAGTCTTAGTACTTTGACTGATGAAGTTATCTTTCCAATGCTAAATAAATAGATTTTTAACCCAAGTTTATCTTAACAGAACTTGTATGGGTGCCTGTATTGAAATACTCTTTTTTAATAGTGCTAAAGTCTGCTTCAGCTAAGATCCAGCCAATGTATATATACTTACTGTGTTTGTAGACTAGATGTGCATGCACATTTTAAATTTTACTTCTATATTCAAAATACAAAAAAGTATGTACACTTTTTGTATTCATAGTAACTTGGGGGGTAAGGGGAAAGGACATTTATTGGCTTTTGGCATAAATACGTAAAAGCAGAAAATGTAGCTTGCATTCACAGTCGTCTTTTCTTTGGCACCTATTAATATGCATTGCAGCATAACAGGTTATGTATGCACCATATGTACCAAGTGTGCCTTTTGTTGATTTTTAAACACTTATTTACCTGAGAAAACAAAGGAGATCCTTTAAATGGAATTTAAAATTTCTGTCCTCTAATAGGTAGGTATGGAGTGATGTATATTGTTGTAATAGTTTTTTTTCAAGTGTTTCCATATTAGACTACCTTAAAGTTTTTCTCAGAGGAGGCAGTAACTCAGAAAAAATATTGGATTTATGAGCAACAGTCACTATGGAAAAAGGGAAGAAGTGATAACTTCATATAATATCCCTAGCAACACTATACACTTGTTTTCCTCTTACTGAAGATTCCAGTTTCTTCTGGTGTTTCATTATTATTTTAATGTACTGTAGTATTAATTTTGGTCAGGGAATAAAATATTGTATTTCACATTAAAGTGTTTCCAGATGTGGATCTGAGTAAGCTGTTAATCCTTCGTGATTACACATTTGGTGGATTTGTGTGTTTTGTGTTTTAACAGTTTAACTCTTCTGTCATCTTCCAGAAAGTACAAGTCATATTGCTTTTATATGCCAGTAATCCAGAGGTTACTTCAGTCAGTTCAGAAAATGGAACACAGGATTCTATATAATTCTATATAATGTTTCTCCTATATATGCCTGAGTTGCTTATCTGTTTCTGATTTTCCAGTTACCTTATCTGATGTGTCAGTCTGTTATTTGTGTGCTTCCTGAATAGCTGACCCTGTCCTAGTACCTTACTGAGATAAATAATCAATTTTGGGGAAAAGCCAGAGTCTCTGAATGAGCTTGCAGTTCATATCCTGACATTGAATGAGAAATCAGTCTTTATCTCTTGGCTGAAGGTGACATTTTCAGTCGTTAAGAGTGATTTTGTGGCTCTGTTCGTGTGGCTTAGTAATCAATTTGTACATCTACATAGCTTGTAAATAAGCATATCTTTTACGAGCTGCAAGATAAATCCCTGTGGCAAATGTAGTCGATATTCTTGACCACATGGATCTGACTTTTGTGTGTTGGGAATAAGGAGCCTGGGGAACTTTTTCTTAGGTTCTACCTGGGAATCATGAGACTTAGCTGTACAAGCAACAGGTCACTGGGACTATACTTGTCCAGGGCAGTCTCTCTCTCCCCTTAAGTCTATGGGGTTTGCATTTATCTTGTTTCAGTATCTAGTCAGGTAAGCAATGGATTTAATTGTAGGATTCATTTAAATAATTTATAGCCTGTATACAAACTCTGGTTTCATGAAGAGCTATCTTGTGTCTTGATACAACCAAAAGGGTAAGAGACTCTTTGCCTATCTCTTGTCCGCACAGTCATATCCTCTCCCTGCAACTTCTGTCATGTGCCCGTTCAGGTGTTTGTTGCAGACTTCAGCACTCAGCTCATGAGTTGGGCAGAAATTGGTCACCTGAAATAGTGAGCTGAATGAAGAGAGGGAGACAAAGCAAAATGACTCCCTTTGAACAGTGACAGGCTGTAAAATTGCAGCTCCTCCTGTGGTCCCATGGTCCCTTTTCCCCTCAAGTTCAGATGTATGTAATAGCTGCAGAAACAATGGTCCTTGAAACAAGCAAACAAATCTGTTGGGCATCTAACTCTAAAATCATGAGTGATAGTCAATCCCTGCTCCATCTTCATAGTTTCTAATGCAGTCACAGGGCTGCATCTAGTCCTGTTCATTTGCTGGAACTGGCCTGAAAAAGCCTTTGAGGAAAGGCTGTCACGTTTTAGTAATTGGAATCCTTCGGGATTGTTTCATCCACATGGTTTTTGATTGTGTTCTTTTCTTGCCCTGTTGTATTTGTCAAAGTTACAATCGATGCTGACAATGTGTTACTGGTTCCTCAGAAATGGAGGGGATGAAAGCTTGCACAGGTGCAGCTTCATGGGTGTTGCAGATGTATCACAGGTCTCTTGCATATTTTTAGTGGTGATGTGAGTAACAGTGTTTTGAGCAGCTCCAGTTTACCCTAAGGTAAATAGTTTCTCTTTGCCGTTAAATTCAGTATAATGTTAAGTTTAAACATGTTTTCAAGGCTAATGCAAATGGGTTAATAACGATAAGTTTTACGTGCTGTTTTTATTGAATTGTAACAGATATTGTTCAACTTTTTTTTTTTTAACAGGGATGTTCACATACGATGAATCTACAAAACTCTTCTGGTTTAATCCGTCCTCTTTTGAAACTGAGGGTCAGTTTACTCTGATTGGCATAGTACTGGGTCTGGCTATTTACAACAACTGTATACTGGATGTACATTTTCCCATGGTTGTCTACAGGAAGCTAATGGGCAAAAAAGGAACTTTCCGTGATCTGGCAGACTCTCATCCTGTAAGTTCCTTATGTTCTTTGAGTTTATTAATATATTTTCCATGCAATAACTTAATGTAGATTTAAATTAAACGCAAGATCACTGTCAGAAGTGGAAGTGAAATAACCAGTGACTCATGTGAAGAGTCTATATTTGTTAAAATAAATTCATAAGCAATAAAGCCTCTGGTTTGGAGGAGGCAGAACTGTAAAGTCAACAAATAAAGCTGGGTATCAGTAAAGCTTCATTTTATTTTTTTACTGCATGAATTGCTAAATATCATTAAGCACTATTAAGCATAAACAAATATTAATGGTATCTTCCCAAAGAGACTTCTAAAATTAGGCTTCTTATAGCTATTTGTAGAAGTAGATTTCTAGGAAAAAAATGTCAAAGTAATAGTAGACATGCAAAGGTGTGATGCTCCTATTTTTTGTCTAAAGCAAAAGATAGATGAGGCAGTTAATGAATATCCCTACAGTCTGGGAGCAGTGATCAGCATCCATCTTCCCCACCCCTTCCCAGCTAGCGGCTGTACAAAAGCACTGAGCTGTACGTGAGCTTTGGTAGGTAGAGCATTAAGTGTCTGTGCAGGATGTCTTGGCCGTGCTCCACCTGCAATCAGAGATCACCAGCAGCTTCCCCTCATCTTGGCTGGTGTGAGTTGTTAGTAAGCTTCATTTAATTTCAGATGGTGAGACATTCCCCTTTTATGAGCAGTTATGCAAAATCTTAGGCTATTCAAAGAAGATGAATAATGATACTGTTTAGAAAGAACTAACTTTTCATTTTTGAAAATGAGGCATGTGTGATCAACAAATACATTATCCAGTCTGCTTTGGATGGCTACATACAACAGTGTACCAGATTCAACCAGTTTTTCTGTATAATATTGAGAAATAGATGGTGCCCTGAGTTTTCTTTGATTTTTATTATATACTCAAAAGCTTTTGTGACAGAAAAAGTGGATTTATTTCTACAGAACAAGGCAGTCAGGGCATTTCCTAATCTTTCTCCCGTGCTCTTATGTTTCTCCTCTGACACCTACACTGACTTTTAAAATAATCCTTTTTTAACTCTTTGTATTCTAAAATGAATTAAACACTTCAGAGCTTTTCAAACCAAAATGAAATTCTCAGTAGTCAAGCCTCACAATGTTTTTTCTAATGCTGTACAGCATGAACAATAGGGTTTTCACCAGCCTTCACCACCAACAGTTCCAAGTCCAGTCATTTTCAATGCAAGTTATTTTTAAAGGTCCTGAGGAAGAATCAAAAAGACACAGATAGTGAGAGGTTGAGGCTTACTTTCATTTATTACTTCTTGCACACAGTTGTTGCTTTTACCTTCCCTTTGCATTTTCTAGCTCTGTACATCTGTCTCAGCCAAATAATTGTTCCTTTTCTGCATAGCCTTTGGTTTCCAAGAGAGTCTTGGGCTTTTCCTAAGGCATAGCAGGGAGGAAAGCTGGTTGCTCCTTTGAATAGAGCAAACTCTTCCAGGTAATTTCAGATTCCACTTGGTAAATTCTGACCTAACTTGTGATTTATTTTTTGTTGTTCGTAAATGTCTTCTTATGTTAAAGACTGCCCCATCTGTGTTGCTTCAGGATTACTTCCTATGTGGTTTGCGTTTTAAATCAAGATGTAGGAGATAAAAGCCTGATGCCTGAACTTTATATGATATAAAATACAGCATTTTCTTTGATTTTAACACATAAATGTTCCACTTACTAGTGTAACGTGTTCTGAATGCCAAAAGTAAATACCGTCTCAAAAGAGTTAAGAAGAGGCAATTAATGGCTTTTAAGTTGCAGGTTTGACCATTGCATTTAGGAATATTGCTGGGTACTGATAGGCTCTTTTAAGAGTTATATTCATTGCCATGTTTCTTTTTTATCTTAATATCTGCTGTTTTTCATTTTTACAAATGCTGAGCTTAATAAACCATTGTTTGGACTGCCATGGGAGATTTCAGGTGACTTGTGTCACAGAATATAACAACCCTTTTTTGAGGCAGGTGATTTCATGTCCTCTGGTATTACTTGGTGAAATCTATTGAAGCTCATTTTTTGACAGAGTTGTATTTCTTATTCTGTTAGGTTCTTTACCAGAGCTTGAGAGACTTGCTAGAGTATGAAGGAAGTGTGGAAGATGATATGATGATAACATTTCAAATATCTCACACGGATCTCTTTGGCAATCCGATGATGCATGATTTAAAGGAAAACGGTGATAAAATTCCTATTACAAATGAAAACAGAAAGGTACGCACAACTTTTTAAGCAGAATCTGTCATCATGGTCGTGGGTCATGGCTAGGCTTCGCAAACGAAGATTTGGGAAGGGCTTTGCCCACGTTTGTTACAAGCGCGCTGGTAAGATGTCGCTACAGGGCTTTGCAAATGTGGGTAAGGCCTTCGAGCCTGCGCAGTGGATTTTTTAGGTGAGATGCAGTATGCGCAGAACTGAACCCACCCTTTAACCCAAAGGTTCATCTGCTGGGGCCAAGCGAGCTTGGACGGTGGCAGCAAGGTCCTCAGGATGTAGGTTTAATTACAGTGACTTTCTCTTAGATGGATGGCCTTACAGGGCTAATCGAGCTCCCTCTGCCCAGGTTTAGAGTTGTCCTCTTCTGTGTGCTCCGAGGCTACACCTCTCATCTCCCACGAGGGCACAGTCCGCGCCAGTGAAGCTCCTCCTCTCTCTCTCCTTTCCGCGCCTGGGGCTGGGCCCGAGCGCCGCGCCGTGTGCCTACGTGCCAGGCCAGGGGCCGCGAAACAGAATCTGTAGTTCTTAGATATGCTTACTATATGTAGAATTATGTAGTACTCTATAAAGGTTTGGTCTCACTTATAATGTAAATTTAAAAGCCTTTTAAAATTGGCATACCACAGGGTAATTGTGAATGGAAAAGGCTCCTCTTAAAGAAAGCATCGATACATGCATGTGTAGCTTCTGGGTGTGGTGTTCGGCCTGTTTGAGCAACATTGAGACTCATTCTTTATTGTTGCTGAATAAAAGCTGAGCCCAGATAATCCATGTAGAATTATAGAATTACACATATTTTGAGGTCTTGTATTTTTGGGAGGTACTTCAAGTGGCATGTGTTGAAGCACTAAGGGATTTATTTCTTTGCAGGAATTTGTCAATCTGTACGCTGACTACATACTCAATAAGTCGGTAGAAAAGCAGTTCAAGGCCTTTCGGAGAGGATTCCACATGGTGACCAATGAATCTCCTTTGAAATATTTATTTAGACCAGAGGAAATTGAATTACTTATTTGTGGAAGTAGGGTAAGAATTCTGAATGTACACCAGAGAGTGGAGCTTTTTTTGATCCTAAATATATAATTAGTGGTCATCTTTAAAAATATCATCTTCTTACAGAATTTAGATTTTCAAGCACTAGAAGAAACCACAGAGTATGATGGTGGCTATACAAGAGACTCTCTTATTATTAGGTAATTTTTTTCTAATTTTTAAAGATAAAAAAGCACTTTATCTGCCTGTGTCTTAATAATGAATTTAATATTGTAATTTTTGGTATTTTTCTAGTACTGGAGATGCAAATGTCTTATGTATAATTTCACTTTACTCAAGTATTGTTATTAGAAAAGAGGAGATGATATAAGCATTGTTGAATCAGTATTTCCTTAGGAAATAGGAATAATAAAATAAAATAAGAATATCTGCAGAACACTTCCTAGCTAAGTTAATGTTTTAAAGACAGTTAAACTGCGGTGTTTGGATAATATTTCTGATTTCTACTTCTGAATCTCATTGATTGGTAAATACATTCTGTTAGTTTTGGTTTATGAATACAACTTGTAAACTTGATGTTAAGCCTAATTAGAATTACTACACCTTCAAAGCTCAATTACTTTTTTCATTTATACCAAAGAAAATTTATAGTTTACTTACTTTTTGATTTCTTCCTTGGTAGGGAATTCTGGGAAATAGTCCATTCATTTACGGATGAACAGAAAAGACTATTCTTGCAGTTTACAACAGGCACAGACAGAGCCCCTGTGGGAGGACTTGGAAAGTTAAAGATGATCATAGCCAAAAATGGCCCAGATACAGAGAGGTAAATAAAAAGAAAAAAAAATCTACATTTTTTGTGTTTGTTCATAAATGGAAGGGAATTCTGTGCTTTTAAGTTATTAACCTAGTTAAATCTGAAAGTTGAATCTATAAGAAGAGTAAATTTCCTTTAAATGTATTATTTTGTACTTGTGAAATAGCGATGTATTTCTTTTGCATGTACTGCATGTTCCCAGATCTGAATTAGTATCTTGTTTGTTTGTTTTTGTTTTCCCCCAGGTTACCTACATCTCACACATGCTTTAATGTACTTTTGCTTCCGGAGTACTCAAGCAAAGAAAAGCTTAAAGAAAGATTATTGAAGGCCATCACGTATGCCAAAGGATTTGGCATGCTGTAATAAATATAACAAAAGGGATTAAAAAATGATGGTGATGATGTCCCTGTCCAAAAAGGCCATAAGATAGTGAGCTACAGTAGTCACCTGTGTTTGTGCCTCCCTTCTTTACTGGGGACATTGGGCTGGAACAGCAGATTTCAGCTGCTTATATGAACAAAATCTTTATTTTTTCTTTTAGCGTGAAAGTGTTACATATTCTTTCACTTGTATGTACAGAGAGGTTTTCCTGAATATTTATTTTAAGGGTTAAATCACTTTTGCTTGTGTTTATTACTGCTTGAAGTTGAGCCTTTTTGAGTATTTACAAGAAAACAAACTGTACTCTCCCAAGGAAAATATTGCCATCATTTGTAGACCATGTAACCTTCAAGTATGTGCTATATTTTTGTCCCTGTATCTAATCAAATCAAGAACTGTACTTTTTGAGAAGTTTGCTTTTGAAACTTGAAGTCTTGGAAAACAGTGTGATGCAATTACTGCTGTTCTAGCCCCCAAAGAGTTTCTGTGCAAAATCTTAAGAATCAATAAAGATGGAAGGGAGAACTTGGAATGTTAAATTGCAGCCTTGAGAACTTTACTTTAGTCACAGCACAACAATTAAAATTCATTTCACTATATGTTGTCTTCACATGTCTTGTAATAAACTGTGTTTTTAATTAGGAAACATTTCTTAGCATATGAAAGGATAGAAATTTTAGTTACTTTTTTAAAAAAAGAAGTTTACTGGGGAAAGTGCATTTTCAATGAACAGCTTTAGAGTAGGGAGTGAAGTGTCTCAAAAAAAAGATAGGAAGTTTTTGCTATATTATAAAAAAAGCATGTGGAAGTGCACTTAAAATGAAGTTTTATTCTTAATTGCCTATTATGTTGACATTTTAAATAGACAATCCAAAGTCTTCCCTACATGTTATGTCATCATCATTTATTTAATGAATCATTTTTCCTACCTATCAAGGCACATGATCAGTGTTGCGCCATAATCTAAAGGGATGGCTACTGTATTTTAATCTCATCTAACAATAAGCAAAATTGAACAATATTAAACATGAGGCCTACTTCATGTTGTACACTTCCAACCATTAAACTGTTAGAAAGTAAGTACTAAGGTTATGTTCATCTACTACATAAAGTATTCAGTAGGTTTTTAATTTAACTCTACAAATCATATCAGAAATAAATCCTTTACCTTTCGTAGTCTGTGTTTAATGTTAATTTCTCCTGTTGCAATATACGATGAAGGGATTATGCATTTTTAAGTGGCGACATAACTGGCATATCTCTTTTGCAATACAAGCTGCAGCGGGTGTGCAGAGCTGAGCTTGTGCCTTGACAATTGCTATAACTGGCTACTACCGATCAAACCCGTGACTGTGTGGAATTGGCATTAAGAGGCATAGTTTTGAAATCATTGCAGAAAGAAAAGATGTCTTTCAGGACTATTTTAATAAATTCTTTCTAGTAATAGAAACAGACAACTGTTATGTAACTATGATGCTGAATAAAACAATGACCTTTTTTCACCACGGTTCAGTGAAAAAGAAAACAAGTGACTTCCTTACTTTGATAAATTGGATATTAAATTATTTGATTAGAAAATGTTCTAGTATGGCATAATTTGAGGGTTGCAGGTACAGAAACTCCAGAAGCGAACTGTAGTGATGTGGGGTCCAGCCATGTTCCCCTGTCAAATCTAAGCCAATGCCAGATGGCCTGGACGTGGGGACTGAAACTTGTTGGGGAGGGCGAGGTGCTGTCTGTCTTCTGGCCTTTGATCTCAAGGTGGACCTTAGGACATACCTTCTTGAATGTCCACCTTGTTGCATGTCCCTGAAGAGGAAAACACAACATATCCTACCTCTCAGTAGTGTGGCTGACAACAGATCTTTGCTGAGCCCTTCAGGTCTGGAGCATCTTTTGCTGTAGGTGGTGAGAACAAGATTTGCCGAGTGCCTTGAGGTGCTTCGTTACAAGTATGAGAACATCTTGATACTGCTGTGTGGTATGTACTGCATCAACAGTCCAATACTGTAAGCTGTATCCCTACAACTTGTTTTATTCTGATGTGGGTATGCCCAGCTGACAGGTATACATGATTCATGTTGGGGTTCTTTATGTGGGTCTAAAAGCTATGCAGATAGCATAATTGGATAGTGACACAAAGCCTTCTAATTGAGGTGTTGACATTGTAAATATGCTTTTTCTGTTTTCCTTTAGCATTAAGATTAAAATAGTACATAATTGTATTGGCCTTTAAAAGCATAAGCTGTTTGTCAAGGAGTCATTTTCAGGTAAGATATAAATACTTCATATTTGGCTGATTTCTCATTTAAATATATACTGCCTCCCCCAAAATACCACTAAGGAGATAGTTTCGATATCTCCTTAGTGGTGTTATAAATGTCCAGCAGCAGCAGTTGATAAAGTTTAAAATAAGTAAGTCTTGAAGTCTTGTAGCTGCAGGCTGCATTCCTGCCCTGCAGAAGTACCAGTCAGCCTTCTGTTGCTTGAAAGTGAACATGACATTTTAAGTTTTTAGGGGTTTGATTTTTTTTGGGGGGGGGAGGGGTGGCGGCTCTAGGCACACACAAAATGTCTTGCATCCTCACTTAGTCCTTCAACAGCATTTAGCATATTTTAGGTATACAAAGCTTACCTTGGAAACTTAAGTGTACTTATGTGTCGCTGAAATAACTCTCGTGAGACAGAAGATTCCTCTTCCAAGGGAGGAGTCTGATGCCAGTGTGCCGGTGCTCTCTCCACAGGGTGTCCTTAATACGTTAACAAGAAAACGTGTTGGATGTCTCAGCATTGCCTCATTTGACATGAGAAATGCCTCTTCAAGTATCTCCTTCTGCACCCTAATAGAAAGCTTTTGCTTCTTGCTAAAAAGATTTCCAGAATGACCGTCAGGAGTGAGCACAGTTCAGTTAACTAAGGAACAGCATTTTGTGAATTTCTGACTTCGCTTGTCTTCCATTTGGCAGGCAGCAGCCTGAGACGGGACTGTGGCAGCCAAGGGGACCCCTCCAACCCTGCAATTTGAGGAAAGCTGATGCTGGAACAGG
Source organism: Lepidothrix coronata (assembly GCF_001604755.1). Classification (NCBI taxonomy): domain Eukaryota; kingdom Metazoa; phylum Chordata; class Aves; order Passeriformes; family Pipridae; genus Lepidothrix; species Lepidothrix coronata. Next base: position 2,381,523 of record NW_016690248.1, on the reverse strand, counting down.
CTGGCAATAGGCCCAGGGCTCCAAGCAACTCTGTTTCAGCAGTCAGTCTGTGCCTCTCACCCAACAGTGGGTTTCGCTGCTGAAGCAGGAGCTTCATACCACATACAATAACACTCAGGTGTGATGGACCTGGTGGGCTGAGCCTCCAGGTAGCCTGCAGTGTGGGCTACCCAGATGCTTTCCTGGGTTTCTGCTCTGTGGAGCAGGGAGTTGGACACAGGTTTCCACACTGCTGATGTTCTGCAAGAGGACAACCCCCACATCATCAGCTTTAAGGTGTTTCTCTGGCACTGTTGTAGCCAGTTACCTGCAGGTAAATTTTTAATCTCACTAGAGGATTAAAAATTTCCTGGTTGCCTCAAGAATTTTCAGGATGAAGATGTTTCAGTTGGATGGAATGTTGAGTTGTGCCTTATTTATTCTGCAGAAAAACTCCAGTGTTTCAGCATGCAAGATGGAGCAGGAATTTCTTCTAAGTTTAGCTATGCAAAATCAAGCCTTTCCTGACAAGAGTCAAGTTTATTATGTTTAATCTCAATCACAAGGGTCTGTGAGGTTACCTACACTTCTTGTTTATACTTAAAAGTTTAATTAAAGTTGTCACCAAATTTGTAAGACCATCAAGGACTTAATTTTATTTTAAAATTTAGTTTTGTAGCATATCATGGAAGGGATGCTGCTTTGGAAATAAGAGTTAATACTGGCATTTGTCTTTAGACAGGTCACTTCTCACCCAGAAAACCCATGAAATAATGTCATTGTATTTTTCTCTAGTGCTGCATCTAAAGGTGTCTTCAGCTGTTGATTTGTTTTATTTTTCATTAACAAAATTAAAATGTGTGTGTGAAGGGGGTTTTAGTTGCAGATGTGCATCTTTCCAATATGCAAGTATAGTTTTGTTCTGTTCTGCAGTAGGCTACATCAAGAAAGTGATCCTGATATATAATTGAAGTTTACCTACTGTGCTTGTGTTTATGGATGTCTTTTGCTCAGTATTATATCCTGCTTTGGGATTTCTGTGTGGGGAAGTGTCTAAGAGTCAAGGACATTGGAGGTGCAAGTAGAATGATGCGAATCATCATTCTATTTTAGGACAATAAAGTAGCATTAGGAACTGCTTATGTTATCTTGCTGCATAGGTTTGTGCAGAGTTTTGAGATTAAAAGAGTGAGAGCAGAGCTGGCTCTGAAAGTCAGACAGCGATTGCTGGAGTTAGGCTTCTGCCTTTGGAAGGACATGCAGCACAGCTCAGCTATAAACAACTGTGTGTGCAGGGATGCTGCTGCTTCTATGGCCTTGTCTCGCAGCTTGTACTGAGCAATGTCAGGTGAAGGTAAAAACTGCAGCAGCCTGAAGATTTGTGACTGAACTATTGTCATGTGCAAAGCTGACATGAAGCCTTTTTTAACTTTGCCGAAAGCTCTGGTGTATCTGCTGTGCCAGTGGGTTCGTGTACAGAGAAAATCCCTCAAATCTACCTCCCCACGGCATTCTTCTGCTTCCAGACCTGTATAGTACAGCAGTGCAAGCAACGATGCTCAGGAGAAACTGTCTATAACATGGCAGCTAGTTGAACTTTTCTGTTCCAAGTTTTGAGCTGCCGTACATTGTGTGCCGCTACATTTGATTTAGTTATTTCCCCTTGCAAGCACTCAGTGTTTGAGCAGCAAGGATAAAGATCAGGTGAGCCAATGTTACAAATAAAGGGGGTTTATTTCCTAATGCAACTGATTTTTAACAAAAAATGGGAAATTCGACACAAGCATGTTTCTCCTAAATGAAAAGGAATTTTCAAATTTTCAAAAGAATAATCTCCCTGTGCCATGCACACTGATTTTTAGTTTTCTTTAACTGCCATCTATGCATGAATCCTGTGAATTTTGTAGCAAGTCACCTGAAACAAAGCAGGTGACATTCTGGCCTCACCAATACCAGTACATTCTTTTCGAAGCCCAACACAGACTTACTTCTTTATGAGCATCTGATAAGGATTGCTTATCTTGCATTAGTTCTTTACACCTTGAATCTCTCTGTGGAGGGTCTTTTATTCCCAAACTAAAATCCACAGGAAGATACCCTTTCTAACAAAATTCCTGTGACTGCTTTGGGGCTGCAGCCACCAGGCTCTGCTTTCTGCCCCAGTTGGAACATCCAGCAAACAGCCCAGGTGAGAACATTGCTTCTGCACCGGAGTTGTTCCAGACAGCGTCCTCAGGCCTTTGAGGCAATCCTGCTCCAGACTTGCAGCTTTTTGGACAAACAGTTTTATCATCCAAGCCAGTTTCCTTGCTGGCTTTGACTTTGGAGAAGAGAGGCCTTCTCAGTGTCTCAGGCCTAGGAAAGGTTTCCTGGATTTGGGATTCTGTTTCTGGGACCACCCACTGCAGCTGTTACCACCTTAAGAAGATGTGCTTAGTCCCTTCTTTCTCTTTTGTGCTCTTGGCTTCTCCTGCAGGACAGGGGATGGCCTGGAGCCAGCGCTCTTGGCTGCCACGTGCTGCTGCAGACCAGAAGTGGCAATGGAGGCAGCTGGTGGTGCTGAAGTGGCAGCAGTCGTTTGCCTGCTGCCTCCAAGTGTTCCTGCTGCTGAGCTGTGGGTAGTAAAAATGGGCTCTTTCAGCAGTTTCTTCATAGAATCTGTAAGGTGAAAGCCTCCAGCAGCTATACTCTGCTGTTTTTCACGTTTCCTCTGGGAATCTCTCATCCCAAAGGTGGTTGTGGCCTCTGGAGTTTCCTAGGGGCTGATGGCAATGTCAGTTGATCTCATCATCTCCTGAGTTTGCTCTGCAATTTTCCCTTCCCCCTACCGAGGTGAGAGTGAAGCTCTGTAGGACTGAAACCTGTATGGAGTAGGCAGCTCTGCTGTGCTGCACTTCTGTCCTTGGCACTGGCAGTAGCTGGAGGGGGGGAGCATGCTCCAGCAGAGTCGTCCTTGTCACTTATTGATCTGGCTTGGGCCCCTTCTGGCCACCAAACTTCAAGTGTAAATCAGAAAACTGGTTGATAGAAAGGGGCTTCCCTGTCTGCTTTCTTGGGCTGCAGATTGCAGCATCTCTTCTCTAACAGCCTTCCTTCCCCAGTGACAGTAAGCTGAGCTGCTTGGTGCTTCTCCCTTGCACAGCATGTCTGTCACCCCTGCTCTTGGCTGTGGTTTTGAACTGCTACCAGCTGTCCCGAGGTGCTGCATGGCTCTTTTGCTCCTCTCCTTCCTCATCCCACCCCTCCTCCTTTGGCTGCCACTGCTAACAGCATTTGGGTTATGGCAGGTGAAACAGTCAGCCTTGAATCGCTGAACTGAAAGTGTTCTGGTTGGGGCAGTTCCTCTGTCAATCTGCCTGGTAGCTGTGAGCCTCATCTGTACTGTCAGCACTTGGGACTGAACCAGGCGTGGAGGAGCCTGGCTGTGGCTGACAGGATAAATCAGCTGTGGTGGCAACTGATGTGTTTGGAAGGGTTCTTTCCTAGAAAAGCTCTGCAGCTTTGTGTTGGTAGACATAAGCTTTCTTCCTAGCCTTCACGCAAGTGTGGTCAGAGGCAGCTGTGCTATTGCAAAGAGGTGGAGCGTTGGCTTTTTGGTAGTCAGAACTATTACAAATCTCACCTCTGGATCATTTCCTTCACCAAGAGTGCCCAAAGCTGGTGCTCTAAGGGAGGCTTCCCTGTGCCACACATTGGAGGAGTACCTGTGAACAAGCAGCCCTGAGGACTTGCTAAACAGCCTAAATTTGCAAGTAATTTGAAAATAGTGGGAATCCCACTGAAGTAAATTGGGTGAATTATCTATGCTATTCTGCAATTAAAATACTTCAGTGAGTAACTGCCAGTCTGTTCTCCTAAAAAGAGTAGATCTTTACAGTACAGTTGGTTTGATTCATCAGGCCTGGAAACAGGCTATGCCAAAATAAAACCCTTTTGTGCTTCTGTCTCCTTCTCTGGAAAGGCAGGTAGTGCCGATGGGTTCTTGCCATGCTATACACCTGGATGAGCTGCTCAGGTATTGCGACTGCTGTGGGCAGGCTCCACTTCCAGAGCAATGGGGGGAATAACTGTTAGCAATAAGAACGGAATGGTCTGGGGGTTTTTTTGTCTTGCCAGGAAAATGAAGAAATGACATAGTAAAATAGACAAAAAGCTGAGAAATTAATAGCTAATCATCAAGCTCCCCATCATTTCTGCTTTCTGATTTTCCATGTTCTTCAGTTGCCTATTACAGAAAGGTTGGTACCAGCCACCACAAATGCTAAGGAAAGAAAAATGGAATAGCAGACAGTAGTAATTCCTTTCATGCATCTCTATTTCTGGTGTTAATAACTTACCCCTGATTTACCTATATAAATAAGACAGGTCTCTGTTAGAGCTGGACAGTGTCCTCCTTGGTCTGTTGGGAAGACAGCCCATGGAAGTTGAGCCATTGGCATCACAGCCTGTGCTCTCCCTACAGGAGCATAGCAGAATCAGTAGAGCTGATGAAGGAAATCTGTGTGTGAGAATTGCTGGTGTGTCTGCAGTAAAGCTGATGTTTGTGTTCATCCTTAAATAATTGCTTAAATAATACAAGTCTTTCCTCCTTACTCCATTCCTAGGGTATGGAAGGGGGAGGATTGCAAACACAGAACAACAGAACTGTATTTTCCACAGTGAAGCTGCAAGGGCAGTTGGCAGCAGCAGGCCTCAGCCATTGATCTGTGAGATGGAAACAGTTGCAAAATCTGAACTTCAGAAACAAAAGGCCTGACCATTTTTAGCCCCAGAGCTTGTTCCTCAGGGCTTGTGTGTGTTTTCCTCCCCATCCACCCAAGGCAGAGTGTAAGGGAGGAAGGCTTCCCCATCCTCCTTGTAAGGACTTCCCAGGCACCATTCTCCTCCTGCTTTGGACTGTGAATGGGGCTAAGGAGTGAGAGTGGAAGTCTAGGATTGATGACTTCACTCAGGAAAGCTGCCACAGCTGAAATCCTGTGCTTTAACTGCCTATATGGTTGCCAGATCCATTTAGTGCATAATTCATTTTGCTCTAAGGGATACACACAGGGTTTTTACAAATGTTGAATTACATAAACAAGGGTTTGAGTCTTTCTGTTTGTTCCAGGTTGGAAACATTAACAGAAGAGCTGGGACCCTTTGAAGCCAAGTGCAGATGCTGTCATCTTGCAAATCTTCAGGGTGAAGAGCAGCTCTCCTTTAGTCCGCCTGACTGTGTTATCTTACTGAACAACCTGGACTAGTTCGGCCTATGAACCTCTCTCTCATCCTTGGTGTCAGCAGTGATACAGACAGGAATGTGTTTTCCAAGCCAGCAACATACAGACCAGCTCAGAGAAAGCACTGATGCTTTTGTGGGGGAAAGGAAAACGAGCAGTTTATTTTTTAATGTAAAGCAGAGCCCTCTTGTAGGTTAATAAATATTTGGCAGGAATAAAACTGTAAAGCAGATGCCTAAGAGAAAAGAATTAAAAGCAGGGTTGTACTTTCTCTGGGCTGTTCCCAAAGACAGAGCTGCACAGTCAAGTTAACCTCAACCCTCAGCTGTACAAATACAGGAGCTGTTTTGCTGTCACTGCCCCTTCTGTTGTCCAGTACATTGAATTTTCCAGAGTAGTTTTCTGCTGTAAAAACTGTAAAGTAAATAATAGTAGGGGATGAGGGTAAAAGGATTTGAGAGCATTTCCAAGAGTAGCAAGGCTTTAATCATTTGCTGTTAGGGCACAGGGTCCATGACTGGAGGCCTTTTCCCTAGAAAAGTTAGCTCTGAGCAGCAGTTGGAGCATGGTGTGCTGTTCCACCACCTTTACTCTCCTTTTGCATGTGGAGCAGATGTTTAAACATCTCCTTTGCCCATCTGGTGTTTCACTCAGAACACCCAGTTTGGAGCAGCAATACCCCCCAACTGGCCCAGGTACAGTGGCCATTATCCCCAACTTGTAGTTTTGGGGCCTATATTCAAACACTCTGTAAGCACTGTCCCATTCCTTGCTTTCTCTCGTGGTGGGTTGAAGGCCCAGCCCAGCCCCTGCCAGGTAATTTTTGGTAGGTGATGTGTGTGCAAGTAGCAGAAAGCTGTTAACACTTATTTCTGCTAGACAAAGCACTGTCCCTGCTGTGCTGCCCTGCATGGAGCTGGGGAAGGGGAGGACAGGAGACAGGTGGCAGCTGCATGGAAAGCCCATCAGACTCTGTGCCTCACAGAGCCAGCACCCCTTGGGCAGTGGGGTGGTGGTCGGGTTCATGTGCCTGAGTGATATGTGCAAACACAGCGATGGTGTCAAAACTGGGCACCAGACCAAAGCTGTGTGCCAGCTGCCCTGCAGTGAGGGGAGAACACCATTCCCACTTAGCTTTCTGTCACTTCAGATCTTTGTTCCAGCTAATGATTTTCCAGGCCACGTAATGCTGAAATGATCAAAGTCTGTCATGAAATACTAAAATATGTAGTGACATGGGTAAGAGAAAACACAGAGTTGCTTGAACATTACTCAGAATATTTTAATGTACACGCTGTAGCCACATTAAAGAAGGGGAAAAAACATCTTACAGAGATAAATTGATATCAAAGGATGTGATGTCGTCATGCCAGAAGCTGTATGTTTCAAAGTGACTGAAACCAGTAGCATCACAATCCTCTTTTTCTGGCATATGAAAACCAGACCAAGAGGCATGGAAAGGGAATAGCAAATATGTATTTAACTGGTAGATTAGGCTGTTCTGATCCATCGGGTAAAGAAGCAGTCTTGTGTTTGTAAGGTTTTTAAACAGGTATAAACAGTACTTTAAACAGCCTTACTTGTATATACCTATTGGGCTGGAACAGCTGTACTATGTTGGGTAGATAGACAGATATTTACAGAGGATAATGACCGATGTAGAACACGTCAATAAGTACAAAACACCTACCAGATGTGGTGTAGGAGTAACACAGCAGTGAACATCAGCCACAGGTGAGTGCAGTACCTGCCTCTCTTACGAGGTGCAGCAGCCTGTGACTGCCCCGTTTGTGCTTGCCATGGTCCACTGCCACGAGCCCACACCCAGCTCCACCTCAGCCTTGCTTTCCTCAAGGGTAGCGAGGGCACTAGACCCTGCCAAAAGCAGCCTCTCTGACCTCCCCATTGGTCTCAAATCCTTAAAGAAAATAAGGACAAAATTCAGCTGACAGACCAATACTCCCTAATGCCACTGGCCACATACAGGTCTCAGCTACTTTCCAAACCACTTGTTACCGTCAGTGGAAATTTTGATAATAGAGGTTAAGACCAGTCTACAGTGGATACCTAAGTGTAGTTGTCTTCTAGGCCAATGATAACAGGAGTTTAGACATGGGCCATGTGTGGACATTACTACCCAATGGTCCCTTTGCCAGTGTTGCTGGCAAAGCCCTGTTCCTTAGTCACTGACAGATTTATCTCCGTCACTAGGCTCAAAAGTGTCAATAGAAAGGGGACAGCTGCTTGCCCAGAGATAAGTGCGTACTCTGAGCAGTTGTATTCAGTTTAGCAAAACCACCCCTTTTTATTCCTCTACCATGCAGTTAAACCACCCTCAGTGGATTTCTCACCAGTTCTCCCACATGCCATCAATCCCACATGCTGTTAGGGCTCCTCAGTCAGGACTGAGGACAATTGAAAAGTCAGAGCAGTGCCCATGGTAATACCTAATGCCATTGGAGAATCCAGCTCCTGTGCCATGGGTGCTGAACAGGCTGTGCTACTCCATACTTTTCAAAAAGCAGTGCGGTAAGGGAGGATAGTAACATAGGGAAAGTTACATGACAGAAAAATACTGTACAGCAAAAAATGAAAGCTAGTATCTTCCCAGCAGGAGAATACCAAAAAAAAATCCCCTCAATGGGAGGGAGAGAGGCCTAGAAACAAACTGGGAGCAGGAGTGTGGAGAAAGCTAAGAGGGGGGGTGTGCAGGATGCAAATCCTGAGGTTGCAATGTGACAGAGCAAGAAACCTCAGTGCCAACCTGAATATCACAAAAGGCTGAGTGGACCAGACGTGTATTCAACTCAGAGCCAGACAACTACTCTGCAGCAAGCAGAAAATCAACCAACACAACCTGACCAAATGTGGCCTGCATTCTCCCTAACCAACAGAAAGGTGGTAGTGTGACAACTACTTTGGAGAAAGGATGGCAGTAAATAGGAAAGAGAGGTGGAGTAGGCACCTGTTCTTAAAAAGGAAGAAAACATAGGCCTAGTGACTGGAATGACTTTGCAACATGGTGCTTGTTCCCTGCCTCACAGAAACCCTGTTGTGGGAGAAAGCTGGCTGGCAGGCAGGGACAGCCTATGCTGCCAGCCCACACAGTTTCTCCATAGCCTCCCTCTGGGACTGCTCGCTTGCTGACAGGGAATTCACTCAACATCCCACATACAGGAACTGCATGCACCAGGGCCCTCTTTTCTCTTCCCAGGTTTGGTGAAGCCATACTGCCCCAGCTGCCTTCCGCCAGTGAGCTTTTGGGGACTCCCTTCCAAGTGAATGTTTTACCAGTGGGGATGGAACTGTGCTAAGAAAAACAAAAGGGGGGATTTCACAATCTGTCCCCTAGTGAAGCAGTTGCAGAGCAGCAAAGGCCGTCACAGACCATGCCAGAAAGGACATGAATAAGCACTGCTACTCTCTCAGCATGGTCCTTTGTGCAGAGCCCAGCTCAGTAGAAAGAATTAGACTAACACATCCAGATGCATGGCTGTTTCATACCCGTGCAGGGCTGCACTGCAATGGCCAGGTAAGTGATGCTGCTTTGCTGTCAGACAACTGTTTGCACAGACTCTACACTGCGAAAGAACAAAGATTTTGAGAAACCCGGATTCTGTCCATGCATTTAATCAGCTACTAAGGTAGCAAAGTACAGCGGGTACCCTATAAATATTTTTAAGCCCTTAAAAAAGAAAAAAACCAATTCCTTCTACTTCAAGTACAATGCCTTCTTAACACAAGATGTATGGGAAGAGACAGTGTGTCAAGGCCTACAGGTACCAAACAAAACAGACATTCTGAGCATAACTTGTAAGAAACCCACTCCCAGTACAAAAAAGTACCCAAATGCCAGTCCAAATTTCCCCCTAAGAAGATGGTGACAGTGGTCTATTTGCAAAGAAATACTGCTTCAGTTAAAAGTGCTAAAAACCATTCTCTTGAGTTCATATAAAAATAATCATGTCTATGTATGCACACACATATTTACATACATTTATGGCTTTCAGTGCTTCAACTTTCTCGAATAAATGAGGAAATATAAATGCTCCATTACTGCTTTTTCTCCTCAGGTTTTTCAGCCTCTGCTTCTGCAACTGATAAGCTGCCACTACCATATTTTTTCACTCGGGTTTCTACTCTGGAAAGTCTCTGCTTCACCTTTTGTTGAGATGCGGTGTATTCTGCCATGAGCCTCGCAAACCTAGTCTGCAGCGTATCCAGAGCTGTTTCAAGTCTTCCTACTTTTTCTTCCAAGTCTTTTGGGTCAGCTCCTGCTTTTGCTGCCTCCTCATCTATTAAATTGTCTTTCATCAGAATTTGACGCCCTTTCTCTTCCAGAGCCTTTTTGGCTTCTGGATACTCTGTGAGGGCTTCCATTAAATCATCTTTAGACAAGCAGAACAAATCAGAATAACCAATACTCCTAATGTTGGCTGTCCTCCTATTGCCAGATTTGCTACCTTTGATGTTTAAGATGCTGATTTCACCAAAGTAGCTGCCATCACTTAGGACTACAAATTGGGTTATGCCATCATCTGCCACCACAGCCAATTTTCCCTCTTTAATAATGTACATTTCTCTTCCAATATCTCCTTTTTTACAAATGTAGTCCCCAGGACTGAAGACGGTAGGTTTCAGTTTCAGTACCAGCTCAATGAGAAGTCCAGCTTCACAATCCTGGAATATACGCACTTTCTTCAGCGTGTCCAAATGGACATTGATGGCAATTTCAGCCTTCAACTTGTCAGGCAGATTTTTGAGAACTTCCTTCTCATCCACTGTTTTCTTGTTGGTCCAGAGGTAATCAAACCACTTAATAACCCTGGCTTCCAAATCCTTAGTCACTTTTCGGAATTGCATGTACTGTTTAATAGAATCCACTTTGGCCTGGAACTCAGCCCTGGAAGCATTCATGTTAGAAATCATGGAGCCGACGTTACCAACAATGGTAGCAAAGATCAGCACACCCACCAGGAAGTCAATGACCACAAAGAGATACTCTTCGTCTTTCACCGGGGGAGGTGTTTCTCCAATGGTCGTCAGTGTGAGCGTCGACCAGTACAGACTGTAAATGTACTTCCTAGACAGGCGCGCATACTCTGGAATAGAAATGTTGGGATAGACCCAAGTGTCGGTTCCAAATCCAATGACCTTCGAAATCGCAAAGTATATACACGCATTCCAGTGGATGATGATAAGGATGTATAACACAAGATTTCCAATACGAAACATGTTTGGATAATTTGTCCTGGTCTCAGTACGGTCAAAAAACTCAAACAGCCGAGCAATCCTCAGCAAGCGGTTAAATCGTAGTTCAGGGTAGTTCAAACCAAGCTTCAAATAAGCGAGGTCTGTTGGCAGAAGAGACAGCACATCCAGTTTGAACTGCAACGTTTTGGTATAATGTTCTCGTAATTTCTTTTCATCCTTAACTAGCAAGCCTTGTTCAAGGAAGCCTTCAAAGAACAAAAATACAGATTTTACTTGTTAGAATAAAAATACCATCAACAGTACTGAGTGACTTACATTTCAGATAGCTGAGAACGTTAAAATTTTTACTGTTATGTATACAGACATTCATATATTATGAGGTCATTTAACTAAAAATTTAAATATTTCAATCAAGTTTCAAAGCTGATATATAATGATTAAGGATAATGACTCTATTATTACCACAGTTCTCTCTGAAGTTTTCTACTCTATTCTGGGACAGCTGTATTTTTTTCCTCTAAGTATCTTTGCAAAAGGAGACGGGAGATTCAAATGTCTCATTTTTTATGAATCATTGGCATGAGTCATAAATAAAGTTATGCAAGTGTTAAGCAATTGTGTATAAAATCAGAGAGAAATATTTTTAAATAAATACCAAGAATAAGTAGGTATAATGGATCGTTGGAAACTTTTTTCCAAACAATATAGATACCCATTGACCTGCTCCCTGAGCCATGCTTTTCCTCTTGTGTCCAACGTAAAACTGACGGGATTTTCCTTGGTTTGCACTTTTTAGTGTTTCCAGTGAGAGAGCTAGAATTTTGCACTTTGATATTCATTCAAATTATTTTGAAATATTAGATTTAAAAAGATTACAAGGAGATATAAACTTAGTTAGAGACCTTTACTGCAGACAGTACAGCCACAGTGCTCTTTGGTAACTCTGAAAGCTCAAGGCATTGAAAATTTTCCACAAGGAACAGCCTATGCACTGCAAAATACTTGCTGCAATTGCGAGTGGAGATATCCAACTGTCTGCCCACTGGGCCACTCAGGAGGAAAAGTCCACTGAGAAAAAACCAAAATATTCCCCGTATGTGAGGGATTTTCACATTTTACTAATCCCTTAGCAATCTACAAGCAACCTACAGCTTTTTCAGGGAAGCATCTGCTGAGGAAGACCAAGCTTCATTTCTTTGTGCCCTACACAGCACAGCTATATTTCTGGAATGTATGGTAGATCTGTAGAGATGCCTCATGTGTGCATCTGGCTTTGGATATCTGCAAACTGATGGTGCCTACAAATGGAAGTATTTCCTGTGCCGTTAATGTGTTACATCCCAGAAAACTGCTGAAAAGGCTGGTCAGATATGCCCTTACTAACAGTTATGCAACTAAACAGAAAAGTTGGCCAGGCAGATGAATTTCTAACTCAAAGTTATGAAAAATAACTTTGAAAATGCCTTCCTCCTGAAGGGAGATAAACCCCCTCAGCTCTCTTTGTCCCCTCATGGAACTGAAGTCTTACAGTAAAACCTTTTGAAAACATCAAAACATAGAGTATGCTAAACACAACCAGCTGCTGAGACATGAATCTTTTCTGTTTCACAGTGCATAGTCACCAAATAGGTGAAATACAGTGAAACTGGCCCTGCAGTTAGACAGAAATGCCCCACAGAGAAGCTGATGGGGATTAGAGTATTCATGGGGCTACCTAGATCCCAGTTCAAAGCCAGGCCCTGCCCTCAGACAGCAAGAAGTCAGACTCTTCCCCAAAGGCTTCCAGGACCTCTGTCCCCAGGGCAGATGGACCCTGCAGACTTAGAGAAAAAGGCAGCAGGGAAAGGCAGAGCCAGGAGGGGTTGTTATGAGAAAGATTTTGGCACCTAAAAGAAGTGAATTCTTTATTGGAGTGCATGAAACTGCAGCAGACACCTGCACTGAAGTGTTCAGGAGATCACTGCTGTGATTCTGCGGTTCCAATCCACACCCGCAAATTCAACCTAACCACGCTTTAAGACATATAATTATCAGGGTAGCCCATGGAAATTTATAACTTGTACTGCCTGGAGATGCCCAATTTCTGCTCGATTCTTTCCCATTACAATAACAGATATAACTGCAGAAGGTAAATTTAGTTGGCACAGTTGGCATTCTAACTACACAAGGAAGATGAAGCCCCCCTCCCCCTGCCCCAAATACAGCAGTCTTGTGATTTAGGCTGGTATCTGAAATTTACTTTCCTTTTGAACAAGGTACTTGCTAAGTTTAAGAATTTGGCTTGCCATGAGTTGTGTGCTTCCCACATGACAGCATTTTTAGCCTCTGTCTTGTAATTATGTTTATAACTTTTCACAAGCCATAATTATTGTCAAGCTGTCAGTACAGTTTTAAATAAATAAATAAATAAATAAATAAAAATAGATAAATAGATAACATGTTAAAATGAAAGATTTAAAAGGACTCTCGTTTTAATGATCAGTGTGGGTTTGGACCCTTTCAAGGCATTTTGAGGCTTTGTCTGTACCAGTCAATAGAACAAGACAGGAAACGCTTCCTGGCTCTGAGACCAGCTACCATGACAGCTTATATTCACATGTAAGTTCTTTCAGGCAGCTCCAACAACAACACCATGAACAACAACCCACCCCCTGCTGTCCTCCTATCGTGCCCAGGCACTGCCTGAGTGGACCAAAGTGCAAGCATCAAAGTGTACCAAGGAGTACTACAGCAATTTAATGTTATGGATCACTGTATGTCCTTGCTTAGGCCTATATTATGACCTCATTTAGCTAAAACCAGATATCCCTGTAAGGTTAGAATCTGTATCAGCTGGGCATGCTCAAATAGGAAATCTTCTCAGCCTGCCAGAATTACAGAACCACGAATGGGAAGCTGAAGAGAACCACTTAGCATGACATGGCACAGTCCTCACAGACCCTTTAAGTTCGCACTTCCTCCAGGAAGGAAAGACCTAAACAAAGGGGCCTGGGTTAACCCTAACTAGCACCAGGCAGTGGCAGATCTGGCCAGGACCTCACAGAGGCTGCAGAAAATACAGTGGGAGGCACTGCTGGTTCCAGGCAGAAGACCACAGACTGAAGGCTGACATTGGTGCCAGGCTCTTGCGCTTGAGCAATTCAGCTGACACTTCTGACCAGGATGCTGCACAACTTGGTTAAGAAAACAGCACTTGTGTGGTACAGTTCATTTCTTGCCCAAAATGCCCTATTGTCCCTTCCCCACACAGCCTCTTACAGTGCCTATTCAGTCAGCTTCTGGCATGCCTATTCAGCACTGATAGAACTGAATTTAGAGACAAATGAAGAACAAGTGCTGGAATGTTCAGCCTTAAAAAAAATCCAAACTGCTCAGCCACTTCATCTTTCCAAAGCCTCCACTGTTGGGGTCTGCCAGAGACAGGATATTACACTGGTCAGACCTCACAGGGAAATTTCTGTTTCCAGCCTTTATATACATGTAGTATTTGAAAACACCCAAAATCCCAGAAAGACTCACCTGTTCTGAATCTGACAAACATGTCAAAAAAATAGATGATATCAGAGCAATAATCCAGGAACAGCCACATTTTAACATGGTCCATTTGTAGCTCATCAAAGCAGGCTCTAAAGAAACAAAGATTAAAAAAAAAAAAAATTACACCAACTGCACAGAGTATTTGCAGTATGTGTCCTAGCAGCATGTTAGCACACATTGTTAGAACTGAAAAATTACAGGAACCATATCTCCATGGCTAGAGCCATGTCTGAACAGATACTAAGATCTTTCAGAATTCAAAGGTGTTCAGGCCAGGAACAAAACTCAAACACATACATGCCACGCAAGTGCACTTACGGAGGATTAAACATATCCCTAAACATATCCCATTAAAAATGCATCGGGTTTCGTGGGCTACACATCTCCATTAGGACAGTGCCCAAATAAAAGGTTTGTTTCTCAGTTGCAAGCCGTCCTCGTCTCTAGAGATGCCTTATATTAATTTAAGACGCCCCACCACTGCCCCCACCGCTCCCTTCTGTTCTCTCCTGTGAGATGAGAAGCCCTCATCCCTGGCAGTGGCCAGAACACACCTCAGCCGCCAGCCAGCAGGTGGCACACAAAGGCCACATCAGTGCTCACGAGGACACTTATTGCAAGTTACAACCACCTGTTTTTAGACTAAAAGATAAAAAAAGAAACACTGGCCATCTATTCCCAGTGGTAGACATACCATATATCCCTAAGGGTATATGAATGGTAAATCTTCTAAGTAAGCCACCCAAAAGATACTGCAGGGAGGTGAGGGGGTGATTTACATGGGAAACATAATGATTGAAACATAGAATTATTATTAACTGAAATCCATACCTGCACACTAGCATACACCAGTTATAGAACACGGGTGCAGCAATTATGGTCAGCCAGTTGTAGTACAGATTGCTTGAAGGATCTATCACAAAGATCTCTTTTTTTGGCCTGGAAAGGAAAACATGCAGGTTTACACTGGAAATGTAAACAAGCAACCTGCTGGATCTCCCTCTTCTGGAGGCTGCTCATCTTGTGAGGAACTCACAGCTGCCTGAGAAGAGAAAGTATCCATGCAGGCAGCCCAGATCGGATACCAAGCATTAGCTGCATCCCATCTGACAAGCTCTATTTCTTTGTTTGACCCGACTTTGGAAAAAGTAAGTAAGAGTGGGAAGAAAAACCCGGACGTTCACATCATCCAAGCTGAAACCCATAGCCTTTATGTATAAGCCCCCCACTGAAAAAGGTCTTGAGATCAAGCAGATTCCTTTTGGAAATGATTCCTAACTACATGTCCCCATGACTACATAGAATATGCCACTATATACACACATACATATAAATTTACAGTATATTACTGTAACATACTCCTTAACTGTGAAGTCCAACCAAATGCATTCTCTTTTTTCATCTGCTTCCATTGTTGCTTTTAATAACTGCTAATACTAAATTGTACTATGTGTCAGCTTTAGGGTGACAAAGCAAGAGCAAAGCATTCAAATGATCTCATTTTGTTGCAGAAATACATCATCCCCTAACAAACAGAAGCAAACTTCAGTGATCACTAGCCATCAACTGCACCATACTAAGTAATTAAATATACTAGTCAGTGAAATAACTAAACTTACTAGCAAATCTTTAATTTTCTACATGTAAGATTCTTGGTAAGATGAACCAGAGTTTTGGTTCATCTGCTCTGAGTCGTTATGGACTCTGAGTCATTTTGGAACAATGAAAAGTCTGTGCAGCTCTGCAAAGCAGGCTGCTGTCCTAAAATGTCCTTATAGTAAAAAAGTGATCTTCAAATCAAAGTGACCAAAGGCAGCTCAATTCCCTTTTACTGCCATAGGAAGCTGATCGTGACACAGGTCTAAACATAGGTCTTCAAGATGCAACAACTCTGCCAAGCAGCTGAAACCTTTCCAAAGTGGAAAATGTATTAAAGACTTGACAGGCTAAGGTTCTGCAGTCCACAGTAATAGTGAAAGTGTTATGATGAAATGCCATACCATGTTTTGTAGTGCAGGGAGGTATGTCACAAGCACATATTTGTTCTTTATACTTACTCTTCCTTTTTTTTATCATCTTTTTTGTCATCTTTTTTGTCATCTTTCTTTTCCTCTTTCTTTTCCTCTTTCTTTTCCTCTTTTTTCTCCTCTTTTTTCTCCTCTTTAACCTCTTTCTTTTCTTCCTTTTTGCTGTACAACACAATGCAAAGCTTAGCAATATTACCAATATTGAAGCAGTTTAGGGAGAGGGTGGATGTTGAGGCAGAGGAAACTAGACTACTCTCCAGACAGAGTAGGACAGGGATCCAGCGGAGACCTCTCACCCTGGCAGCACCACACTCTCACGTCAGGTAACCAGCTGGCTGATTCTCTGCATTAGTCACCCACACTTTCTCGACCTTTTCAGACATCAGTGTACCAGGATGATTTTAAGTAAACGCTCTCAATTTGTTTCATTCTTTAGAACCCAGACATTTAAAAAGAAATCTATCAAATGATGACAAAACTTGAAATGGCTTAACAAACTGTCAACATTCTTTGCATAGCTAAAACCTCACTGTGACTGTCTGAAGCTTTAATAGTAATTAAACAAAATGATGCTCAATTTCCTCTCATGGTTCTTTGAAATCAGCAAAGTTATAACTAATTAATTACCTTTGGTTTTAACAATTGCCTTGAAGAATTCCAGACAATATCTGAACAAAATCAGCAAATGTAGAGAAGTGTGTCTCACTTAACTATACAGTAGTCATTTTACAAATGCTTTACAGTCAACATGATTAAGCCATCCTATTTTAGTTGCATGTAAGAGATAGAGATCTACTATATCTATGAGATATTCGATGTGGCATAGTCCATGAGTCCACAAGATGACCTGTGCTCCAAAAGGATTTCTTTGCTTTCCATCAACTGTAATAGAAGAACGGGTTGCCCTGCTCAGATGCAAGTGTCTGTGGTTGGTCAGAGGAGCTATGCTCAAATTGCTCTGCCCATTTTCCATTGCCACAGTATTCAAAGGCTGAGCATTAAGCATGAAGTTCCAACCTTTCCTAAAATCAATGGGAATTTTGCCTAGACTTGATGGAATCATGATAGTCTCCAAGTTAATTGATCATTTTCCATTCAATAAATTAAAATAGGGACCATTTTAACATGATATATTCTAACATTTCAAAGTATCCAGCACTGACTCAGGCTTCAAAATTTAACTCCAAACATGGATTTTCATACTGTTCAAGCTCATTAGAATGTGATAAGCCAGATATAAAGACAGTTCAAGACTCTTCTGTTCAGACAAACCTAAGAATGGGGCAAGTCAGATCTATGTTAACTTATAGCAGATAGGTCCACAAATCCTTTATAAACTGCAGAAAGTTAACATCTCTCTTAAGATTCTGCCAATACATAATCTTAAAGCTAAATTTTTTACATGCCTTGGTCAAGAATCATGTAATGCATTGCCTGAGATCTCCTTCTTTTTATTTGAAATTTGTCTAGTCCTTGAAGAAGAAAGTGTCCCCATTAGACAGAAAAGCCTAAAACTGTTCCTGACACTACAGTATATGTGGATAATGCATATTTAAACATAACTCCCCACAGATAATGTCTGGTTTGGATGAAAGCCAGGGACTCTAGCTCCCATGGGAGCTTCATGTTCTCTGAACTGCCGAGACTGGGTCTGAGTCTCCGTTTGCACCAGTGTCAAGAAAGGATACATTAGTTCAATGAGAGCCACATCCCACAGCAAAGGCAGAGTATGGAATAACAGGTGAAAAACAGGACTTGTGCTTTTCACGCATACCTGCTCATACCGCTCACATCAGAAAGGTCTAGTCTGTGAATGGCAGTCATGTCGAGGACTGTGCTTGTTACAGGGAGAAAGAAGCACTCCAAAGGAGAAGACAACAGTCACCAATTTTAAGATAGTAGCAGCTTTCACCTGTTAGCAATGAGCAGCTGTTCTAATTCTTACCCTTAGACATTTCCATAGTGATGGAGCAACACAGTGTGATTTGGAAAGCCCAGGCTCGTTTGGCAAAAAAATGCTGAGATCCTACACTTCGCCACATCCAGGGAAATATCTACCAAGCTGACCAACACCACTGAAACTTTAAAAATTATACACTGCAAGGGAGTACGACTGGAGGAAAAAAGAACCTTTAGCTTGACTGATCTTCTATTTATGCATGCATCTCAAATCAAAGAAACAGCTTTTCATTTACCAAGGCTGCTTCTTACACAGCAGTGGGAACTGCTGCTCAAGTATCTGTTTCTCTGCTCACTGACTGCCCTGAACTTTATGGCTTCATTTTCAAATCTGACCCCAAAACTCCTTCCTGTTTAAAAAACATGTCAGGATTTCACTGCAGATTACTATAAATGGTGTCTGATCTTAAAGGCAATTCACAGGTGCTGTTATCAACATCAATGTAGCTCCTCAAGATTTCAAATGTCTGTCATTCTTACCAAAAGTTATAAGTAAACAGAATTTGCAAAGGGTAGGGCTATACATTTGTGGATCTTGTTATGCAGGGAAAAGTAGGTTGAGATAGAGAATCAATCAAAAAGTCTTGTTGGTGGTGGACTTTGGAGGGAATATTTTGACCATTCCAGCTCCCTCCTATGTTTATGGTTTATTTTTAAAAAGTGAAAAAATATTATTTTACACAGCATCTCATGCCAATAATTATTTTTCTCTGGCCTGAGATCTTCAACAAACTCATCTGTCCACTACAGGTATCTTTCATAATTGAGTTTCTTCCATTTATGTGGCCTCTTTGCATCTTTCTATTGTCATACCTCCCACCTTACCACACTCCCACCTATTTGCAGTCTGCCCATGGAAGTCACTCAGACAAAAAGATTGGTCATAATCAAAGACTCAAAAGCATCACCAACAGTCCCCCAAGACCTGGCACACCTAGGTCTTTAACATAATAAAAAACCTAAAGCTTAAAAAAGACATTCATTTTTCTTTATCAGTGCCACTGAGGAAACTGGAACGCAGTAACTAATAAAACAGTTGTTTGTGTCTGCCATTTTTGACCCCAACAGAGCAGCATCCATTCTGTGTTTCCACAGTTTTAGACTTGGAAAACATCTTCGTCAGCCTCATAAAAATGCTGTCACAGTCTTTGAATTAGTCAAATATTTGCATTTCTCATGTGTCAAGTACTTTGAAAATCAAGTATGTTTCAGACTGTCGGGCAGGTAGACAGACAGGTATTGTATTTATTTAAAAATGACGAAAAATTGGAAGGATGAAAGTCTTGCCCAAGGTACATGAGTCATTGTCAGAAACAGAGAAAGACAGAAGTATTTCATCCTAATCAATCCTTTGGGCCCCATCTAGGAGGCTAAGCTGCAGGCTTATAGCACTTCTTTTATACCAGTCTGAATAAAAATCTACACATTTCTCTCACTGTTCGCTGCACACAGATTTTCCTTTTCAATAAAAGTTATGCAAACAAAACCAAACAGTTGCTCTAGGAGGAGGAAAACTTCTTGTCCACGTATGTGCACAAAGGTTTTGCAGCATCATTTAAAATGTACAGTTTGAACTTGCCCATGACAAAATTATTTCAAGAAAATAAACCCCAAGAGTTTTCTAAAAGTATTTCTGACACAATCAGAAGCTGTCTTGATTAATTTTTTTTTTGCTTTCATTTGGAAAACAATGAAAAAATTTACTATCATCATGCGTGAGAACAGATCTGCTGCTGGATACTAAAGAGCAGATGTGTCCTCCAACAGCTGAGCAAGAAACAAACATTGGTGTTGGGTGATTTTAAATTACAGGAGCTCATCACACTGTTCAATAAATTTCTCTTTGGTGTAACACTGTGAAATAGTTTGTCAATTATATAAAACAGACAAAACAAAAGGACAGCTTCTGTTAGAGCTTCTGTTACAATACCGGCCTTAACATGGTGCCTTTCACTCTCTCTAAAACAACAATATCTGCTGAACTGAAACACACTTTAAAAGGATGCACACAGAAGTGTTTTCTTGGTACCTTGACCAGTATCCACTTCTCATTTGACAATCTGAAATTTTTGGGGCACTTGATTTGCAAAAACGGACCAGTATGTTAAAAGAGGAAAATCACTATTAGAAAATTAATACATGAATCTCATTTAAAAACTGAAGAATTAATAAATCAATTGGTGATGCAGTAAAATCAGCCAGCTGAACAACAGGAGGTAGCGACTGAATTCTTGATCAAATTCAGTCCTTGAGAGGAAATGGTAACTTCAGACAAAAAGAAGTTCACAGGGAGCAGGAAGAATGTTTTTCATACTAAGAAAACTAGACCTTTCTCTATAATAAAACTATATTCCTAGGAAAGGCTTAGTGAGAGCTAAGGAGTAACTACAGTAACTACAAATGTTACTAGGCTGGAAAGGGAAAAAGACAAGGTGCCAGTAGTATAGAAAGATGTTTAGAAGTTATCAGTACTTACTCTTCATTGGTGTTGTTGCTATAGTTGACATTAAATCTGGCCAAAGGCCAGTGACTGAAAGCAAGTTAAATAAAACACATTAAAGAGTGTAAAGACTGTTGGTATTTCATGCACGTGTTCACAGACATGACAGACTAATTTACTAGCACCTCACATATGCACTGATAAGATTAGGAAGGTCAACTTTGACTGCTGTGATAAGCCTCTTTGCATAACCGCTTCAAGGCACCAGTTTCTCTTTACCATGTGCTTCGCATACCCATTTGTGACCACATTTGATGCCTGAAGCTTGTTCTTAGGTGTATCAGTGCATGGCAATATGCACCTCACTATTTTTAGCCTTTTACTCATGGGGCTGCTATTTTAAGCTTTCTTCAGTCCTTTCAACTCATCTTCACGAATGCAGCGTCAAGGCTTGTGGATAAGTAATGAGCATACCTACCACTGCTGCAGAATTAAGCCTTCAGGATATAACAACTGGGAGTTACTGTCAAGCAGCAACAATGTAAAACTGAGAAGGCAAGGATGGATACTCTCAAATTCACTTTGAATAGCCTCATGTAGAGGTCTGTTGGCCCAGGATCAATGCTGTCCTCTCTAATTACTTCAAATCTGAAGTTGCTACTTTTCAATTGCTACAGATCCAGACATCTGAGAAATGAGACAATAGTCTGGCTAATTCAATACGTGCTTTTGAGCTGAATTTCCAAGGAGTAGATCAAGTGAAGATAATAAGGCTGTGCTGGACCACAATAAATCAAGGTAACCTGTACCATGCACAGCCTTTCAAAGATTTTTGCTTTAATCTGAATGACTAGCTGAGATTTTGAAACAAATTGTCTTATTACTTGCTTACCTACCAATCTTTAACTATGCAGAAAAAAACAAATTTAAAAAATGGGAGTCTCTGCTTCAAAGCATAATAAACAGAAAGTCAGCTTTTGTTTTGGGACTTCCTTTTTGCCTCTTCTACCTGGAGTTAAACTTAAAACACTGTATCATATGTCTACAAAGCAATAATAATCCAGCAAGTCAAAAACCATAAAGTTTTCTCTTGCAAGCCTCTGTTGCTCTATTGGAAAAAAAAATTAAGATAACACTGAACCTGTCTTTCATACCAAAGAATGAGTATGTAGTAATAAGTGAAGTCAGCAGCCAAAAGATTTTGTCATTTCTGCATCAGAAGCCTTCTGTAATGTTAGCAGATGAATTCCTGAGTAGGTATAACAACACAACTGCTTGTTTGAAGTTTCCTAATACTTGCAGATAATGTGCATTAATATTAATGTCCTGAAAACCCATAGCTAGCAATATTCTGGATTCTTGAAATAAAAATCATATTCATCCTCAGTAGAGATGAGTTTAGCAACATCAAGTTGCACAGCTTGCCTATGATAAAATTCCAGTTCTGAGAAATCATTCTGCCTGAAGCAGTATGACCAGAATCCTTTACTTCAAGATCTCTGCCACAGTGCATTTGAGGGGGAAAGAGAAAGTCTGCTGAAAGCTGTAATACTTCAGTTATATGAAGATTCCCAGGCAGCATTTCCCATGCTAAGCTCCTTACCCTCTTCTTAAAATAAAACTTAGATCCTAATTACCAAGAAAATACCATAACGTCAGTCATCTTCATTTAAAGTATAAACACATCTTACCTGTTTACTGCCCCAGGCCGCTCACGGCTACCCAGAAAGGAGCGGATGTTACTTTGCCTACTGGACACCTCTACGAGCTCCGGCCCTCTGATACGTTCCAGGAAAGAATCAGGCCTTTGGTCTTCATGATGCAAATGTCTTGTGGCCCATGACCTTACAGATAAGACAAATCGTGACAGCCTGCATGGAACAGACACACAAAATTGACTGAACCAGACAAGAGCATAAGATGCCTTAAAACATTCTCACAAACAGCAGCCCAGGAGGATTTTTCTCCACTTCTCCACCTGCCATGAAATTAAACTTGATGGATCAACTGTAAACCCAGTCACTTCCCTCAATTTCACAGATTATCTTTTGCAGTGGATCACAAAAATATCTCGCACATTAGTTCCTAGTCCACAGTATTAGCATTGCAGAAGCAATACAATATTCTTGTCAATGAGGGCCTTTCCATCTCAGTGTGAGATACTCAATGAAGTCCATCAGATGCACTTGTTTTAGGTCCTTGAGAATTTGCAGTCAGGAGTCATGTTATGATACCATAACATTTAAATTGCTTAGCATTTATGTTTTCATCAGAAACTACCTTGTATATTCAGAGCATACTTAACGGTAGCCAGACACACGTAATTCAAACTATTCTGAAAAAGGGTAAACAATATAAAGCATAAAAAGGAAGTTCTCAGTATGAATTTAAATATTCATGTGCTTTATGTCTACACAAAATGCACACCTATAAACATTTTTCATCTAAACTCAACTTTTTGCACACTTTTTAATCTACACGTGGTGGCGTCGCTATCTGACAACCAGAGAAGTTTATTTTCCCCATACAAAAGGCTTAAGTGTAAACAACACTCTTTAAATGACCTTAGCTTCATAAAAGCTTTTTTCTTTGCTCTTTGGAATACACTACGTTTAAACTGAGCATGGTCTGTATTGTGTGTAATAATGGTATCCAAAGGCAGAGCTCTGCAGTCTCAGACAGAAATATTTAAAGCAGACACAATAAGTTTTTGAAGCTCCACTTTAGGTTTATGTTTAAGTCTTGGTAATGTGAACAGTTTAAGTCAATGGTTGACTTCAATTTTGCTGACTAAGGTTCCAAATCCATTATAAACATAATTGGATTCTAAAAACTGAGAGAAACTCTTGCACTCTCAACACAAGATCTCCTGTCTCCTCCCTTGCCAGAGCCATCTACCAAAAGGGAACCATCGTTATGTTTTATTTGATAGTACAGTAACATTGCATCTGCTATCAGCCAGAATCAAACACTTACCCATTTACTTCACAGTTTGGCCTCACTTCATGCATTTCCACAGCATTCAACATATTTTCTGATCTGATTATGTAAAAATAATTTTTTTTTATATTTGACAATTTTGTGTGGGTTTATTCAGCATCTCTCAGATTCTAAGATTTTTACTAGCAATAAGTGAAGAGTTGAGAATCAAGGTCAAAGGCAACCTCTGTTACTTCTTAATAGACTTTCTTCATCCATTTTCTTTGGAAAGTGATAGCTCTTCTTTCTTTGACTCCAAATTGTGAGTGGTCTCTTTCAACAAATTAAATTTAATGCTGGAAGTTCTACTAGTCAGCATGTTACCTTGCCATTGCTCCCCTGCCTGTGAATGAGCTCGTCTGGGATTCAGATACATGTCTTCCCTCCACAGAAATGACTCCCTGCAGTTCTGAAGACGCATCCTCACACAGTGAATGGGTTCTGCAAAGGCAATTTTTTTTTTTAAGAATTCCATATAGCATTCACCAGACTTACCCCTAACCAGTTCTTTCCACCTACTACATCAGGAAACAGGGCAGCAAATTGTCTTCTTAGTAACACAGCATATGTTTGATAATCCTATGTTCCGACTTTTCTGGAGCCATCCAACGTGAATTAAAGTCAGGGGAGGCTCTGTCATACGTTCCAGCAAGCTCAGAAGCTAGAGACTATTCATGAGCACTTGAAAAAATAGCATTTGAGAAAAAGAGATGAAAATTTAGCCTCATCTTTCAGTAATGGAGTTTTGAAATTCCGGACTTTATGAGGGTTCACTCTGAATTTTTTTTTAGTACTCCTAAGATTTTCTCTATGTTTTCCAGTCTTTTGTATTCACTTTTACAAGACTTTATCACGACCACTAAGGATCTTTTTTTTCCCCCTTTGTAATGCAGACATGAACTCTCACATGAGTCTGTTCATCCGTATTGCCAGGAAAATATTGACTATAATGATAGTTGCAGTATCTTCAAAAGAACTGGCAACAGCACTTTCAATGCCCACAAAAAGATAATTAGCAGCTCAGTTTTGTGGAGTGCACTCACAGTTGAGAAACTGACAAACATAGAATTAAAATTTTATTATTTCTACACAAAGAATACTAAAATAGATCCTGAAAGTCCCAGGATTCTCAACTTTTAACTGTTTTCTACTTCTCTTCTAATTACAAAACACCAGTAGACACTGCCTAGTACTGAAATACTTTTATAACCTAGTTTATGTTGTCAGTGCTGAGAGTATTGTGGCTGCTAAAGTTCACATGGCTTCTAGGGGAAAATCAATGAACTCATGGAATAGAAATTCATTATGGATTACCAGATACACAGAGCCTGCATTCATCTCAAGAAGTCTCTTGAGCTAGATGTAGTAGAGTTTGCCCACCTTTTTTACTATTTCCTAGAGCACTGGCCTACAGACCTGCTGGCAAAAGGATGCTGGACTAGTCCATCTTTTAGACTGCACTACCATGGCTATTTTTAAGTACTTCCATTCCTGTTTACAGACAAATATACATTTTGTGTATATATAAATTCTAATACTGCTGCTGGGCAGTGCCTAATAAGTATCTAAGTTCTCATTATAGTCAGTGGCTATCTTCAGCTTGATTCAGCTGCCTCAATATAGGAGTCTAGTACCATTTGGAATACTTCAAAACACTTTATCAGACCTCTCCAGAGCACACAGGTCTCTCCTCACATCCACTAGCAACACCTAAATGCTTCAAATACCCTATGGTATCTCAAATAGCATTAGATGCCTATTTTAGTCAACTAAATACCTCTCTCATAATCAACAGAGCCAAATGAGCCTGAAGAGTTATTCAGCTCCAGGGTAAGCTGAACAGTTTCCCAGGTGCTGCTGACTGTGAGTACTGACTACATCTCCACTCATGACAGCAGGAACATAGACACCTTCTCACACAAAGGCACCAAAATCCAGATGTCTACAGGGCTCAGCTGAACCCCAACTTTTAGACAGGCAACCTGTGCCTATAGACTATTGTGTTGCCTCTCCTGTTTGAGCTGTTTCTCTGCAGAGGCTGGATTTTTAAAATGGAGATTCATTTGTTATTTTTTGTTTTGTCAATTTTTTTATTTTAACAAAATGAACCAACTTCATAACATGCTACAGAACTAAAAATATGGGCACAAGAATCACTTACTCCCGCATATATGAGAATGACAGCTTAAAGATCAGGAGTAGCTCTCTGTTAACTATTGCAGTGAATTCTTTTTCTTGATAATGCCTCATTTCATAGCAGAAAAGGGCTTAAGCACATCCTTAGCATTAGGCATAAATTTAACACCCACTAACTTTAGTGAGAACTAAGTAATGTGTTTAATTGCTTTGCTGAACTACAGCCAACAGGAGCTGAAGGAAGACAATGGCAAAGAAGAAACGCTTGCTACTATACAAAACCTGGTGGTTTTTTCCCAATGTCTATAGTTGTATATTTTGCCACAAAATAGAGAAGGGCTAAAATTCTGGATGGGACCTATCTTTTGGTACAGACATATTCTAAAACAAAATTGAACTTAAAAAACCTGTACCAAAATTCTTTGAGTGGTATTACAAAGCTATTGTATATACTTACTAGCAATCACTTGAGCAATCCAAACCCCCTGAATATGAGATCTTTTTTAAAGAGTAATATTGTATCTTTTTAGCTCTTATACTTTTATCTTTTTGTGGTTTATCTTTTTATATCTTTATCTTTTTTATATCTTTATATTTTTCAAATCTTTTCATCTTTGATGAACTCCCGTAACTAATGCTGATAGCAGCAAATTTCTTTGAAATAAATGTTTCTTTAAGACCATCATCATGATGATATAAGTGCAGTTCATATTTCAGTCCCTCTATCTGTCAAAAGCAAGACATTGCCTCTGAAATTGCAGATGACCAAAGAGATTCAATCTTACAGTTAAACCTTTATGACCCCACTCTCACATCCCCATCAGTAATTCCATTTGTGAGCTGCCAATCATTGATATCTCTGCAACTAGGACATAAAAAAAAGGAAAGGAAGATGCTTATTTCTGTGTTTTCCCTGTTTCTGCGATATCACTGTAAACAGAGACAAAGGGACATGGCTCTTCCAAATCTAAATAAGTCAAGCAAGACATACTGTGCAGAATAGAAGCAGCTCCATTTTCCCTAGTACAGGTACACTCACATGACAAAAGGTATCATGTAAGCAAAGCAAAAAGGAAAAAAGAACCAATTCAAACAGGGCAGGAATCACATCCATACTAGACACTAGGGGCATGCAATTCAAAAATCCTCAAAAAGCAGGCAGTCCTATCAGCCCAGCAGGAGTTTGAGTGCTCCAGTCTGGGTATACGTTTGAACAGCAAGAAACACTCTGACAAGGTCCACATAGATGAGGTGGTTGACTGTAACAAGACAAAAGCAGAACATTTTTTCCAGCCTGTACAAATGCTGTGGATCATCAGACACCTTCCTGCAGGCCCAGCAGGGTTTGCTCAGTTTAGAGAAATGACTGGTACTGTGCAAAATGTAAGTGCAAGCTCACTGGCACAGTTTAAACAGCCGCTTTAAAACTATTAAAACAGGAAGGCAAATGTAAAGGAACTATTACATTTCCTCTGTACAATGATGGACTCTGAAAATCCAATACAAAAATGTTGATATTCTTTATACATATGTTTATCACATATGTTCCCTATCATATGAACTAGGCAATTTGCAGAGGCTACATTTAAAAAAACTTCCCAAGGCTTTTCACTGGTGCTGAAAGGATCTTTTTTTTTTTTTCACCAAATTCCAAATACTCTGTCGGGAGCACACACCCTGCTATCTGTGTGGTGACTTCAGAAAGATGTTTCTCCTCAATGAGTCAGTATAAGTTCAAGTGAGGTGAAAATAAGCTTTATTCCTGAGGTAGTACAGCTTCTGGTTCCAAAACTGCAAGCCATGGCAACCTCCCTGCATCTGTCTCTTCAGTACTTTGGATATACGTTGCTAAGTCAGTTCAGTGCACAGGGTCAACAAGATGACACAACATTCCCATAACTCTATCTCCTATTCCTGGTGCTAGAGGAGTTCCACAAATTATGCAGCAATCTGTCCTCTTGACTCTGATGAAAGGAATGTATTACCTGATATAGCCATTTTCAATCCTTTCAATATCTTCATCAGTAGTTCTGACAGACAGTCTGTGCATACCAGGGTAGGAGTGCTGGGTGCTGATTTTTGCCATTTTGCTTTACATATCAACATCTAAATGACAGCTGAAATGGGAAAAAAAATATGAAGACTGCAAAAGAAATGTGCTCAGTACTAAAAAGAGTGCTTTATTAAAACAGAAGAACAGTAAAAAGCAATTTCAACCATTTGAATAACAGCCAGTGATATTTACACATACATATGACATGTTTCTTGATTTACTTGTAGTAGATAGAAAAAAAAAAGTGCTAGTAAAAGTGTAACAAAGAAGATTCATCATGACCTTAAAAAAGGGTTACATGACACCGTATTCTTTTTAGTTTCTGGGCTTTATGAATACCTACACTGTCATACTTATTACCCATTGAAATTGCATATAAAATCTCATTAAAAAAAGATTACATTTAGAAAGTCAACCAAAAATAGCTAGATAATACATGTGCTAGGACAACCCATTCCATTTTACATTGATTCCCTTGTGCTAATTTTATCTATTTTGTGACTAAACTGTTTATTCCAAAAATACATATTAACCAAGCAGATAACTAATGAAACTTACCCCTCAGCTTATTATACACCATGCAGTAATTCTATATTATTAAAACTCTGCACTAAACATATACTCAGATTTTTTATTATACTGCTTCAAGACAGTCTCTGTTAAGATATTTAGCCACTCACCTCTTACAAGTTTTAGGATATTGATCTGAATCCCTTTCCAGATTTGACCTTAAATGCCTTTCCAAATTCAAATCACATCTATCCTCGCAAAATAAGTTTTAAGGCTCAAGACAAGTGTCTTACAAATAAGGAACTGAAAGACTTTCAGTGAAAGCTTTGAATTTTTAAAACAGAAAAATTTAAGTTTTGAAACTCCCTTCAGGAAACTTTTTCGTTTGAGATATGACTAGAATGAAATTCTCTTAGGATCAGTTAACTCCCTCAGACTACCTACTGTCTCTTTTCACCTGAAATCCTCTGTCTCACTGACTACACAATATTCACAGATCTTTCAGAAACTAACTTTCTGTCCCAAATTATTCCTGAAGCAAAGCTCATAATCCATGATTAGAACTATGTTATGTATCCACTTTCTTAAAAAATAGACACCCAACTTACCCTGCACTCAACTTCCAGACAACTAAAGAAAATCACATACAACTTTTAAAATTATTTAATATATTTCAAAATATAAAATAGGTTATTTTTTTATCCAGAAATAATAAAATCAGTTTAGAAATAGCACTTGCATATCATTTAACACCTGAAATTTTGATTAGTATTTCCCATTACTAATTTTGCCTCAGTGTAAGTCAGTTAATGTCTGTGTCTCACCTTAAGCTGAGCCCTGTTCATGCTGGTTAACTGAAGTTTTACTGGGGAAAAATGGGCATTTTTATTACACATCAATATAAAAAATTGAGTTCTTCTAACCCAGCCTCAGATTGGAATGTTCACTCAGAAGAATTAATTTCTAAAGTGCAGATAATTTATGCTAAAAACATAACTCAAGGTTTTAAAAGCTTGGTGGTGGGAAAAGAAGAATGATTCATAAGTAACAAAGCATTAAACTTTTTTCTAAAGATGTATTTTCAGCACAAAGTTAGTACTGAGTTAAGATCTTGATGACCTAACACAACAGTAATACTGATCAGTTCTGATGATTCACAATCAGATTGATGTCTACCTCTGGCAGTTCTTAAGCAAGGGTCACCTGGTTTATAATATCCAACAAATAAATAACTCTGCTAAAACACTAAAACTGTTGAAACAATAAAACCATGATTTAATAAAACCCTTCTGAAGTCTTGGGATGATGTCGATAATTTGTTACCAACAACATGTATTCTCTCACTGAGAAGATGCATTGCCCCTGAATCTGGAGATTAGTGAACAATGCCTTTCTGTATTTCAAATGCTGTAGGTGTGAATATGGATTTCCAGACACTTGTGCATCAGCTCCCGAAAGTTTGGTTAAGAAAACATTAAGTATAGTATTTCTTTAAACTTAAAACTGAAATGGCTTCTCTAGATGTTACTAATCTCCTGAAATTAGATATTACTAGTCTGGACTTAAACACTATTAATAGATACTGGAATTAGATATTCCAAATCTCCTCGAAAGGCTTGAGTATGCCAGTGGAAGCGCTGAATACAGAAAACACTCATAAACCTTATTTAGACTTCCAAAAACTATGCCACTAAAGAAACAAAACAAGTCATAGGATATGAAGCCAAATACTATATTGGATTAAAAATGAGAAGACAGACAAGAACAGGATTAAACAGCCTCCCTCACCACTGCAGAAGTTTAAGAACAGTATTCCTCAGAGCTCCACAGGAAAATCTGTCATTAATGATGCTGACGAAAAGAAGGAGTGGTGATACAAGAAGATCTCAGTATGGCAAAAAACATTATAGGCAGGAGTAACAAAAGGAGTGCAAGGAACTTCAGGGTGACCCCCAACAACTATATCAATTTCTCAATTTGATGACAAGTGATGTGCAACATAGGCAAATGGAAACCAATGAACACAGGTGAACAGCATGTAAGCTACCGCCTTACATGCTTCCAAATGGGCCATATGCTCTCAGAAAGGGAACCTGAGAGTA
Source organism: Lepidothrix coronata (assembly GCF_001604755.1). Lineage (NCBI taxonomy): Eukaryota > Metazoa > Chordata > Aves > Passeriformes > Pipridae > Lepidothrix > Lepidothrix coronata. The sequence goes on along the minus strand of NW_016690248.1, from coordinate 2,351,368 downwards.
GTTTTAGATTAAGTACTAGAAAGAAATTCTTCACTATGATGGTGGTGAAACACTGGAACAGGTTGCCCAGAGCAGCTGTGGATGCCACATCCCTGGAAGTGTTCAAGGCCAGGTTAGATGGGGCTGGGACCAATTTGGTCTAGTGGAAGGTGTCCCTGCCCATGGCAGGGGAGTTGGAACTACATGGTCCTTAAGGTCCCTTTCAACTCAGACCATCGTATGAACTTATGATACACGTTCAGGTCACTGCAGGCTTGCTGATGCAATAACTGACAATATATACATGGAAAATGTTAATGACACAAAGAACACAAAACAACAGCGCGGACTTACTTAGCACACTATTAGTCCTTCTCTTGAACAGAAAGATAAAGCAGCATAAAAGCATGGCAAGAATGATTAAGGACATAGAGAAGGGAGAGAAATAAAAATGGTCTTGCTCACCCTAGAAAGATGAAGAATAAAATAAAATTATGTAGGTAAAATTGGAGCTCATTTCAGATCCGTTACAATAATTTCAGCTGTAAAGTTCACACTCAATATACAATGTGCTCTGAACTCTTATTCTACACTATACTGGAGGAAAGGAGGAGGGGAACATTTCATGGAAATACAACTCTATTATTAAGCAATAAAATACAATCATGCATTTTTGGAAGGAGGTAGGGACAGTGGATGAAGGTGTGTTTTGTGTGCCCAGCTGTGGTGGAGGGAAACTGAACACAGGACTGATAGAAATAAATAATGCAGCAATTTGAGTACAGAGCGGGTGGTGAGACCTCCTGAAGTAACATGGTTTGGCACTGCATGAACCCCATAAAATTCTGAAAAATTACTGGCTATCTGATAAAGGAGAAATATTTGTTCTTTCTAGGCCTCCAAGAATCCTAATGATAAATGTGTTCAGTGGTCTAGGGAGGAGATCAGCATTTCAACATTGGATCCAAAATCTGGCAAGTGACTGACTAGGGAGCAGCTTAACATGAGCTATCAGGAGGAACCAGCAGGAAAGTCCTGAAGAGCCGTGAGGGTCCGCGAACACCTTTTGCAGGGCCACAGAGAGACAGCTCCAATTGTCTGGGATCTGCAGTTCCAAAATTGCTACTAAATACTGGTTCTTATCAGGCAGTTTTAAGAAGTGAGTAGAGCTCAGCTTTGTATTTAAAAACATAGTTGTTACAGTAGTGTGGTGGGCTGGCCTTGGCTGGCTGCCAGATGCCAACCCAGCTGCTCTCTCACTACCCCTCCTCAGCAGTCCAGCAGGAAAAAGTAAGATGCGAAAGCTCATGTGTAGAGGAGAAGGACGGGAATATCACTTAGCAATTATCATCGCAGGCAAAACAGGCTCAAATTGGGGAAAATTCAATTAACTTATTGCAAATTAAAATAGCGTTGGATGGTGAGAAACAAAAACAACTCTATCCTTCATTTTTTCCCCAAATTCAGCTTCACCCCTACATTCCCAACTCCTCAACCTCCTCCACCCTACCCAGCAGCACAGTGGGTGGGGAATGAGGGGTTGCAGTCAGTCCATAATGCTTCCTCACTGCCACTTCTTCCTCCTCACACTGCCCCTGCTCCAGTGTGGGTCCCTGCTGCAGGCTGCAGTCCTTCACAAACTGCCCCAGTGTGGATCCTCCACGGGCCACAGTTCCTGGCAGGAGAACCTGTTCACACATGGGCTCCTCTTCACTGGCTGCAGTTTCCTTCAGGAAATAGCTACTGGCTCCACTGTAGGGTCCTCCACAGTGGATGTCTGCTCCAGTATGGTCCCCTCCATGGGCTGCAGGGGAATCTCTGCTCCAGTGCCTAGAACACCACCTCTGCTCCTTCTTCTCTGACCTTGGTGTCTGCAGAACTGTTTTTCACCCATTTTTCCTCCCCTCATTCCCAACACACTGTTTTCATAGCATTATACTCATTCTTAAGTGCTTTTCCCCAGAGTGCCACCATCTTGGCTGCAAGGGATCAGCTGGAGACATTTGTGTCCAGCACAGGCAGCCCTGGCTGCTCCTCAGAGAGGGCCCCACAGCACCCTGCCAGCCCCTGGGGGCCTGCACCCACCACACATTGGTATTTGCCTTCTATAAAATCTCTATTATCCCAGAACTACACTCTCTACTATGAATATTTAAAGGTAGTAATTACATTGAGAGTAAAACTTGATTACCTCAAGGCTGACAAGCCTGATAAATCCACATTAGGTCCTCAGAACAGGTATTTAGCCTACAAGCGACTGAACAAGAGAAACAGACAGACAAACAGAAGGATAGTTCTCTGACCCTCAATCTAGTCATCCAGCAAAATAAAACTTAGCTGAAACCCTCCTAGCTCTTGAAAGATTGACATATTTACCAATGCCTTAAGCAGAATTCTAACATGCTTTCTCACTTAGTCTTTCTGTCCTTGCTACCAATTGTACTAACCTGAAAAAGATGAACAATAAATAATTCCACACTCAAGAATATTGCCTTTCAGTACTTAAATCACTGAGACTGAAACTAGAGCTAAATGACAAAGATGTATTATTCTACTAAAAATGCGACAAATTATACATTACTGATAGCACTGCCTACTCCAAATGCAAATAGTTCATGTACTCTTTTATCCTCTTGGATTCAATAGAAACTGATGTTTTGTGTCAAATTATTTTATATGCACTGTCTGGTATAAAAGACCTGTTTTATCAAGACAGCAAGTTGTTTGACAACAAATATGAGTTCAAATAACATATGAAAACTTCAGATTCACATAAGCCTTTACTAGTTTTGAAAGTCACGTTCTACTTATCTCTTTAGAACCATATCTGTATAGACTTAGAACAAGAGGTATGAAGGCTGCAGTATCTAAATTTAAGGAGCTGTGCCATCCAGTGGATATCCTAAATCAGGCATACAGAAATTCAGGTACCCAGGAACAAGGCTCTAAGAGGGGAGCTACATGTGCTAGCCAATATGAAAAGACTGAAGCTAAAATGGGAGACTGAAAATAACTGAGCATCTAACTCCAGGTCAAAAAGAGGTGGCACCCAACTGACAGACATTAACTCCCCTCTTTCTCAAATCTGTTCGCTCATGTGCAGCAAATTGTATTGTGCTGAGCAGCTGCACCTCAAAAATGAAAAGCTTTTTGAGTCTGCTTCAAGTTAAGAAAGCCAAACCATTTTTCCCCTTTCTCCAGAGCCTGCTACCAATAGATTATGGGATATATTCACACATAACTCTCTCATGGGTTTTCAGTGCTCTGAGGACATACACTGCAGCAGCAGCAGGAATGTCTGTTTTCAGGACCCACGGCTATTTGGACACTGTCAAGGCCTCTGAGTAGCTTTTTGTCCTATGTTTCAGACAATTTTGCACATACTCAGTAGGACAAAAACCCAGGCACACACTTTAATATTATAAATTATATAAAATTTAGGAAGTTGATGGCCATCAGCTAAGCCACCAAAATGAATTGTACAGCTTGTCAAACATCCATGAAAGAACTTTGAATTACTACAGTGTCCTCAAGAGCACTGAGAGTTCACATTTAGGCTACTCTACTAGTTCCACTTTGGGGCAGAATATGTTAATTCACCCTAACTTAATTCAAAATCATTAACCAACCAAGAATTAATACACCTGATACAAAATAAATGTAGTTGTTTATCAAGCAGTGATGGCAGATCAAGCTATTTATATCGCCACTTAATATTCTCAAAGCTTATTTATTTAGACGGAGGGAAAATATGACAGAATTCAAAAACCAGCTTTTCAAGGTGAAATATGTTTCACCATCACAAAGTAAAGGATGACCTTACATACAGTTTTGTAATGGATCTTATGTGTTTGTCTAGTTGGTAAAATACTGTAGTTCTTGAGGCTTTCAACATTTCATTTATTGCTATGGAAGCAGTAATAAGCTGCATAGGATCACTTACATCATTTCAGTTAAGACACATTCTAAATCCTCACACAGCCGCTCAGGTTCAACCCTGCTAAGACTTTGGGATTTATTTTGGGATTTGACCTCCACCTACATGATCCTTGTTATATCACTTGGTAATAGTTGTAGCTCAGCTGTATTTCTGTATCTTGTGTATGTTACGTGTGACAGCCTGCAGCTCCAATGATACGACCAGAACAGGCAACAAATGGACATCAAAGACTGGACACTGGATCTTTAAGTAACTACACGATGTGAAGACAAGGCACAACCACTTGGAGGTTTGTAAATTAACCCACAGATAGGACTCTGGCATGTTGTCATGGACATCAACTTTGTATAAAGGCTACTAGATCAAACCCAAGGGGCTGAAAATCAGCAAGCTGCACCACCTTACCCTCATGAATCATTATGCATAACAGTTTGAATCAACAATTCTTAAATCCTAGGACTTCTTTTAAAAGGACACTTTTCAAATTTTATTACTCTCTGCTAGAAAATATTGCATTTACCACAGTCTGTGGGCACTGACATCTCCTGAAAATGAACATAGTTTACATGCATAGCCTAGTAGCCTCAGTACCAAAGATCTGTCAAATACCTTTTACAGGTACTCTAGGATGTGCATATACTCCACACAACACTGCATATGCTTGTATGTAAAATTTAGAGTTTTAGAATGAAATGCACATGATTAGCCTTGCTCCATTTGATGGCTGAGTCCCTGGCACCTTGTAGTACCAAAATAACCTTTAGAATAAATGGTTATTTGAACTGAGTTTCCCTTCTGTATTTATGAATTATTAGTAATGCAGTTCAATTTTCTAAGATCTGCTAAACTTTTTTGCAGACCATTTTCTGTGAATTTATTATTTTTTTAGACTGGAAACTATTTAAGAAAAACTAGCCATGAATATTGAACATAATGTTGTAAATTAAAACGCAGTAAATTACAAATTACAGCTGACTAGACAACCAAGCTACATCATGTTGTTTCTGTTGCTGGTACGGGCTAACAAGATGCAGGTACTCAGTACCCATGTTTCTATACAGCAAATAAGCTCTGTGCAAGGCTTCTGTAGCCACTGTCTGAAAATCACCAGTTCTGACAATGTCTCTGTCAGTGCATTCATTTACCAAGATAACTCTTAAAAGGGAACATAACAGGGGCATGAATACAGCTAAAACACAGCAAGTTTATACTTCTGGATGCATGTCTATAAAATATATATGTAAGTTTTCATGCATGCACGTGCGTACATGTGAGTGTTACCCCTTCAAATTCACTCCCTGCCCACATTACGTAAACCATTGGAGCTATTCCACTTGGCTAGGGAAGGAAAGCTTGAGAGGTAAATTCTGTCACGTTTCACAAGCAGTAACAAGACATTCAACAGAAGAGGATTTAAGAGATGTTAATGAAAAGAGATGGCAACATCAGAGGAGGCTGCAGGACAACATGCTGAACCAAAATGACTGAGCTTGGGTGCAAATTAGATGACAACGGCTGGGATACACAGAAGGCAAAGCTGAGAGATGCTAATATGGAAGGATGCTGTATACTTTTTTAACACTGATGCGCTCTTCCCTCAAGTTGTTCACTGCATGTTTACTATGACTACCCTTGCTAATTAGACATCCTTACAGTCCCATTATCATCTACACCTGTATTTTTCTAATCAGATTATTTTAGCATACATAACTCAAAGAAAATTACATAAACAATACCAGAGGGAAAAAAAACTGGTAACTGAAGGCAAAGTTATGCTATTTCAAAACCTGTAACATCTGAAACTACACTTTACTTATTTGTAACAATGAACATTACAGATTTTAAATACAACATTCCTCTAATACTTGCTTTGAATGCAACAATTATAAATCTGGAAAACAAAATACAGTTAAAAGTGTCCACACTCAACAGGTACCAACATTTACATTAACATCGTTTCTTCAGAGAACTGTAACGTTCAGGTCATTTTTTCTTGACTTCTTTTGACTTTTTTCTCTCAGCAAGTGAGTGGACCTCTCACTAGAGAAAGACTCTGATTATAGTTATTATTGTATCTTGCATATTCTTAGGCACACTATGGCCTGGATTACACTATAGGAGTTTTGCAAAAGATGTCATATGGCTAGAACCAAGGTCAATTTATTGGGAGCACTGAGAATCACTGGAAAATTATTCCCTTTCACTACCTGCATTATTTGCTAGCATTTCCTTTATACAGGAAACAACATATACAAACAACCTCCTGCTTACACCACAGCAACCAGAGAGCAGAGAAGTTAAGAGACACATCGATCAAACTGGCAAAATTAAGTATCGGTCAACAGGAATGGTGTAAGTGCCCCTCGGCCTCACTTTTGTATGGATTCGTGTCCTGAATCCAATTTGATTGTGAGTATGCAGAACTCTGTGTCAATTAACCAAATGAACACTTTCATTTAAAACTAACTAACTAACTAACTAACTAACTAACTATTGTAAGTTACGTTTTCATTTCAAGCTTCTGAGCTAAGCTTTGGAACTGAAGTCCGATGCAGGACACGATCCCGCTCTCACGGGCATGACAGAAAGGGAGGCTTACTGCCTCCTCTTCCAGACTCACCTGCCCACGCTTTCCTCCGCAGCACCCGAACTCTGGAGCTCCGTCCTACCGTCCGCCTGCCTGTGGGATGCGGATGCCCCGGGGCCGCGATCCTCGAGCGACGCTGGCGGTCAGCGCTGCCCTTCCCGGCGCGGTTCCAGCGCGGAACCTTTCCCGGCCGCGGAGCCGGGCAGCCCCGGCAGCCCCGGCAGCCCCGGCAGCGCAGCCCGGCCCGGCGCGGCCCGGCGGGGGCGGCGGGGCAGGGCAGGGCCCGCCGGGCCGCCCCTCCGCGCGGCGCGGGCGGATTACGGCCAGAGCCCGAGCGCCTAAACCCGGCTCACCGGGAAAAGCCGCTCGAAGGGCTTTGCGATCCTGTTAAGTTCTCGGAGAGGATCAAGACGTCAAAGCGGCTCGGCGGCGCCCCGGCACATTTCGTGCCACGCCGAGGAAAGTTGGGAGCCCGGCGCGGGTAGGGCAGGGCAGGGCCGGCCCGGGGCCGCTGGCGGAGCGAGGACCCGCAGCCCCGGGCGGCGACACGAGAAGGGACGGGACCGGGCGAAGTGGCTCCCGGCAGCGGCACACGCTCCGGCGCCCGCGGCACTCTCTCCCTGCGGGGCGGAGCTCATCCCGCCTCACCGGGGCGGGGGCCGGAGCATCGGTGCCTGTGGGCCAGGCAGAGTCCCGCCGCCGCCCCCCTCTGCCTCCCGGCCGCGCTCACCGCGCCAGCTGCTGCCTCGGCCGCCGCCCCGGGGGCCGTGCCGAGGGGAGAACCTGGGAAGAGCAGGGATGCTCGGCGGCGTCCCCAGAGGGGCCGGCGGCTCTCAGGAGGAGATCTCCGGGCCGGCTCCTCGCCGCCCTCCCCTCGCACACGCTGCCCCTGCGCCTTCCTCTCGGCCGGCGGCGGGCGCGGAGGGGCCGGAGCGGGGCGGCGGCGGGGCCGGCGGGAGCGGGGATCGGCAGGATGGCGGGTGGGGACGTGCCTCTGCCGGCTGAAAGCGCGTCCCCCTCGGCAGCCGGCGCGGCGCGGATTTCCCGGGACTCTGCCCCGCCGTCCCAGCCTGAGGCGAACCTGAGGGGATGGTACCCCACAGCCGGTCTCCCCGCTGGGGCCGACACCTTCTCCCTCATGAGAGGCGTTTCTCCTCGATGTACCGCTGAACAGGTTTCTTCTTCAGTGCTCTGGCCCTCACTCCCTGACCTCCTGGAGGGAGCTGACGCTCATTTTCATATGCTGAGGCTCCCTCAAGGCTTTTGCATTCCCTCGAACTTCACCTGTTCACCTCTGATTCTGCTTTTCACAGGATTCAGAAAAGCTGAAAACAAAGAGTGTGTATTATATATGAAGTGATTCTTCAGCTGGAAAATGTCAGCAGAAGCCATGTCATTCCTAAAGGAAAAGCTGCTGCATTTTGCTGCATGTCATTGAACGCAATGCGACATTAGAAATTCATTTGAAGTGGTCAGGTTTGTGGAGTTACTCACTGCTTTCCCCTCACTGAGAATCATTTTACATGGGAAAGATGAACCACATGACACAACAAGGCCTGAGGAGAAGAAAAGACCATGTCTAAAACTCTTAAAACCCCATCAGAAACTCAAGCTGTCTGTC